>NW_027127062.1:0-14999 GCF_037325665.1 Littorina saxatilis | reverse complement strand
TCTGTATATGTGCAAAGGACAGATTGGAAACAGGACAATATGTGTACATGACGCTGTATATGTGCAAAGGACAGATTGGAAACAGGACAATATGTGTACATGACGGTTTTGGCCGAAATCTGATAGCATCCTTCTTTAACCTAAACATACATTGTACTTTCTTTCGATGCAAACCACAGATCGGGTTAGCGTTTTACGTGGGACTAAAGCATCCCTCCACTTGGACACATAGCAAAATCAACAGCTTGGCTCATCGAACGTTGACATGGATTATATGATCTTTTCCGTGCGTACTCAGTCTTGTAGGTGCACATCAGATGACCTGGGAGAATGGAAAAAAATCGCAACCCTTAACCCACCAGGGGCGGCCGGGATTCAAACCCCGAAGCTAACACACAAAAGGCCAACGTCCTAACCGCTGAGCTACGCGCCCATCTTATCGTGATTCTAAAGATGGTCTACCAGAAAAGGAAGAATCCTTTCGAGTCAAGAGATTCGATTCTGAAGGGTTCGGATTTAATGATCGAATCTCACAAGGGGTATTAAATATACAGCTCTTTCAACCATAAATTCATTGCCCAATCCTCAGTTTATCCTTCATCCCCTTTTCAATCAATTTTGTTTTTGGTTTTTATTCCTTCTTAAGAATGAATTTATATATCTGCGCTTTGGCTTGATAATAGAGAAAACGGGAACATTTCAATACTGAACTTCTCATAAATTTCCATTTCCTCCTGAATGCCTAATAATCAGCAAACCATTTTGTTTGCTTTTACAGCTCTTAAAAACGGTGAGATTGTGGAATCTTCATTTTACTGTTTTCCTGAAATATTCGTTGCACACGACCTTTTGCACTCCCACCGAGCACAGAAAGGATACACACACGCACGCACGCACATTAACGAAGACACACACAAACAAACAAACAAACAAACAAACAAATAAACACACACACACACACACACACACACACACACACACACACACACACACACACACACACACACACACACACACACACAAAAGCAAGAATAAACAAGTCGCGTAAGGCGAAAATACAACATTTGGTCAAGCTCAGTCGAACTCACAGAATGAAACTGAACGCATTGCATTTTTTCCGCAAGACCGTACACTCGTAGCATCGTCTGTCCACCGCTCGTGGCAAAGGCAGTGAAATTAACAATCCAGAAAAGCGCGGGAGCGGTTGCGCTGAGGAGGATAGCACGCTTTTCTATATACATGTATCTCTATTCTTTTTAACTCTCTGAACGCGTTTTTAATCCAAACATGTCATATCTATATGTTTTTGGAATCAGGAATGGACAAGGAATAAGATAAAATTGTTTTTAAATCGATTTCGGAAATTTAATTTTAATCATAATTTTTATATTTTTAATTTTCAGAGCTTGTTTTTAATAAGAATATAACATATTTATATGTTTTGGGAATCAGAAAATAATGAAGAATACGATAAATGTAAATTTTGATCGTTTTATAAAAAATTCATTTTAATTACAATTTTCAGATTTTTAATGACCAAAGTCATTAATTAATTTTTAAGCCTCCAAGCTGAAATGCAATACCAAAGTCCGGCCTTCGTCGAAGATTGCTTGGCCAAAATTTCAATCAATTTGATTGAATAATGAGGGTGTGACAGTGCCGCCTCAACTTTTACAAAAAGCCGGATATGACGTCATCAAAGACATTCATCGAAAAAATGAATAAAAAACGTCTGGGGATATCATACCCAGGAACTCTCATGAAAAATGTCATGAAGATCGGTCCAGTAGTTTACTCTGAATCGCTCTACACACACACACACACACCAGGCATGAAAACTGAAAAAAAAAAAAATACTGAAAAAAAAATTCGAAGGCGCGTAGCGCCAAGTTTTGCAGGCGCGTAGCGCCAAGTTTCGCAGGCGCAAAGCGCCAAGTTTCGCAGGCGCAAAGCGCCAAGACTTCTAGGGGGGTCCGGGGGCATGCTCCCCCGGAAATTTTTTTTTTCAAGGGTGCAATTTGGTGCAATCTGGGGCTATCTGAGCCTTAAAATTGGATTCAAACATGGCCCCAAAACTATTTTACTATAACTGTGACTAGGGAAAAAAAAAAAAAAAAAAAAAGGAAGAATACGGAAATTAAAAAAAATACGGTTTATTTTTTTCAAAAATACGGAAAATACGGAAAATACGGAGAATTTTCATGCCTGACACACACACACACACACACACACACACACACACACACACACACACACACACACACACACACATACACCACGACCCTCGTCTCGATTCCCCCCTCTATGTTAAAACATTTAGTCAAAACTTGACTAAATACAAAAAGCACGTTTAAAACTTGTTCATATGATGACCTGGTTCCACGCAGGTCTCACGTGTAGGTTAAAGCCCTTGCGAGCTAAGCTTGTCTGCATGCGGCAGTATAACGTGCGTACATGCGTGCTAGCGAGCGAACAAGCGTGCGTGCAACTGCGTGTTTGTATATTTGTACACACACCGACACGCGGCAAGCACAAGCCAAAACCGAAACCCAAACCCCACAGACCCTTGCATGAAACCGCAGACAATGACGCAATAATCTCTGCCCTCGCGGCCCAGCCAGGGACCAATTATCGAACACACCTCAGCCCCCGGAAAAGGGCAGGCCCGGCCCTATAATCCCCACACCCAAATTTACGATCACAGGTCCGCCAAAACTTTGATTTTTTTTTTTATTTTTTTTTTTGGGGGGGGAGGGTTGGGGAGGAAAGGGTGATCTCCGATCGATGTAATAGCCCGCCTCTATTATACATGAAGAACGCTACCTGTTATAGGTCACACGATGTGACGTCGTCGCTGCACACCGAGACACAGCTTCCGGTTTCAATTATGGTGTGAGAACCCGAGACGGCCGAAAGATGGTTGCCCGGATTTTGCCGGCCAGCATACGATGGCTGTCAGGAAAAAGCAAGCGCTTTGAGCTTGAAAGCTTTTGTCTTTGATCCCTGATAGCTTTTTGAGAGGAGGTGGGGTCGTCCATTGATTTTCTTTAGCTTTGCTTTTTTTTAGGATCCAATTTCTAAGTAATGGGCTTTGACCGGTTACTAGCATTGGCTTGGAAGGCACGCATGTTTCTGTTCGAGTATCGATAATTTTGGGCTCAGAAACAACCCACACAGTACAAAAGATTTCAATGTTTGATCGTTTTCGCCATCGTTGTCGTCGTCAACATCATATTCATCATTATCAACAATCGATCTGAAGCTAAACTACCCACTGTTGTGTTGTGTTGTGTTGTGCAAGTTTTGGCATTTAACTATCGGCATCAATAATGTATCAAAATGCTGCAAATGGACTATTGGAATTTAAGGTCCTTTCAGATCAATGGCCTATATCTGGACCCCCCTCTCTCTCTCTCTCTCTCTCTCTCTCTCTCTCTCTCTCTCTCTCTCTCTCTCTCTCTCTCTCTCTCTCTCTCTCTCTCTCTCTTCTTGTCTATGTCTGTCTGTCTGTCTGTTTCTCTCTCTATCTCTCTCTCTTTCTCTCTCTCTCTCTCTCTCTTCTTGTCTCTGTCTGTCTGTCTGTCTGTCTGTCTGTCTGTCTCTCACTCTCTCTCTCTCTCTGTGTCTCTCTCTCTTTCTCTCTTCTTGTCTCTGTCTGTCTGTCTGTCTGTCTGTCTGTCTGTCTCTCTCTCTCTCTTTCTCTCTCTCTCTCTCTCTCTCTCTCTCTCTCTCTCTCTCTCTCTCTCTCTCTCTCTCTCAAATTCACAACCCTCCACACCAGTCTTTTCCTTAAATGTTAACCAAACCATACGTTCTCCAAAGCCATGCTTAATCAAGCCGACCACTGCCCAGGGTTGCAAAGGGCATTTGCAATTTATTGTATTTCTACAATATTGTATTCCATTGTAATTATTGACAGTTGTGTATTGAACTTCAGTATTTAGCCACATTGTGTTACTTTGCTGCAACAGCATTGCATAACATTCTTTGGGCAAAATGAGTAACTGCAGTCTTGCAACCCTCGAACATCAAAACAGAATGCATTTTCTATTTTTTTTCTCGCATTAACCAGGTACAAATCGCACCTTACCACCTATTGTTTGTGTTCCACAACATATTACTGTATCGTGTTCAAAATACTATCTAGCAGTCTTGCAACCCTCGAACATGAAAACAAAATGCACTTTCTGCATTTTGTTTTCGCATGTACTCGGTACAAATCGCACCTTACAACCTATTGGTAGTGTTCTACAACATACTGTATCGTGTCGTATTCTATATATATAACCTGCAGTCATGCAACCCTCGAACTTTAAAACAGAATGCCCTTTCCACATCTTGTTTTCGCATTTACTGGGTACAAATCGCACCTTACAACCGATTGTTAATGTTGCACAACATACCGTTTCGGGTTCCCTACATCATCCTGCACTGCCTAACGTGACACTACAGTGTACCACTTGCCTGAACAATCGGTGATATGGCACACAGTCTGGCAATATGGGAACCTCTAGCGTGCGGACGACGGAATCAAATTGTATCACTATGGCAACCCAAATAGGAACAGAAAATGTAATATTCTGAATGAAAGGAAATTTAATCCCTGTAAATAAGCTCTCTCGGGTAGGATTTGCTGTCTCTTTGTGTCTGTTTCTCCCAGTCTGTCTGTCTGTCTGTCTGTCTGTCTGTCTGTCTGTCACTAATGCGCTTATGTACATAAACTTATACTAATTCACTGATTATGTATTCATGTAGTAGTAGTTATTATAGTAGACTTGGTCCCTCTTTAGGGCGAGGGCCAGATGCAAAAAAGTATTCCTATGCTTATTCTGTTACCCTCGTAAAATAAAGAATTGTCATTGTCATAATCACCCTCCCTCTCTCTCTCTCTCTCTCTCTCTCTCTCTCTCTCTCTCTCTCTCTCTCTCTCTCTCTCTCTCTCTCTCTCTCTCTCTCTCTCTCTCTCTCTCTCTCTCGCTCTCTCTCTCACACACACACACACACACACACACACATATACACACACACACACACACACACACGAGCCCAACACCCCACCCGCCACCCCTACCCCCATCCTCAAACCTCCCTGCCTGCAACCCATCAATCCTCTCTAAGCCTTCCAGGGAGTCAATAAAATGAAGCTGGCATCAGTGCAAGGAACGACACAATAGCTCCCGAGAAAGCTTTAACACTTTCGCCCCTCCCTAAACTTCGTTTGCTTGTTCGCCATCCAGTTCTTTGCCACACTCTATACCACCCTCCTTTCCCGAAACTCTTCGCTCCTGTGCGAAAAACACATTTGAAGTTCCTTTCCTATATATTTGGGGTTTTTTGGTGGGCAACGTCTGTTTCCATGTTGTTATAATGAACTCCAGAAAGGTTTGCTGCGAGAAACACATCTATAGCTTGTCTCCATGTTGTTATTCATGGACAGAAATGTTTCCTTGATGGTTTCACAGCTTTTGTTTAGCACAGCCTGTGTCCATGTTGTCATAATGAACTTTTAAAAGTGTATCCTTCGTGTTTTCCATGTGAAAAAGACATTTGAATTCCGTAGGTTTTTTTTTTCCTGGACGATATCTGTCTCCATTTTTGTATAATGAACACCAGAAAGATTTTACCTAGGTATTTCACATTTGCAGTTCCTTCGGTAGTATATGTCTTCATTTCATTATCATGAACGTCATACTAGTTTACTGTTAGAAACACATTAGGGTCCCTCCCCTTTTTATATTTAGTCAAGTTTTGACTAAATATTTTAACATCGAGGGGGAATCGAAACGAGGGTCGTGGTGTATGTGCGTGTGTCTGTGTGTGTGTCTGTGTGTGTGTGTGTGTGTGTAGAGCGATTCAGACTAAACTACTGGACCGATCTTTATGAAATTTGACATGAGAGTTCCTGGGTATGAAATCCCCGAACGTTTTTTTTCATTTTTTTGATAAATGTCTTTGATGACGTCATATCCGGCTTTTCGTGAAAGTTGAGGCGGCACTGTCACGCCCTCATTTTTCAACCAAATTGGTTGAAATTTTGGTCAAGTAATCTTCGACGAAGCCTGGACTTCGGTATTGCATTTCAGCTTGGTGGCTTAAAAATTAATTAATGACTTTGGTCATTAAAAATCTGAAAATTGTAAAAAAAAAATAAAAATTTATAAAACGATCCAAATTTACGTTTATCTTATTCTCCATCATTTGCTGATTCCAAAAACATATAAATATGTTATATTCGGATTAAAAACAAGCTCTCAAAATTAAATATATAAAACTTATTATCAAAATTTTTTTTTCGAAATCAATTTAAAAACACTTTCATCTTATTCCTTGTCGGTTCCTGATTCCAAAAACATATAGATATGATATGTTTGGATTAAAAACACGCTCAGAAAGTTAAAACGAAGAGAGGTACAGAAAAGCGTGCTATCCTTCTCAGCGCAACGAATACCCCGCTCTTCTTGTCAATTCCACGGGCACTGCCTTTGCCACGGGCGGTGGAGTGACGATGCTACGAGTATACGGTCTTGCTGCGTTGCGTTGCGTTCAGTTTCATTCTGTGAGTTCGACAGCTACTTGACTAAATATTGTATTTTCGCCTGACGCGACTTGTTTGTTCTGCCGACAGACTTTATTCCAAAGAACGTTATACCAATGGATGTTTTGCCAAACTACCGTTATGCCGACCAACGTTATACCAGAAAATGTCATGCCAAAGAATGTTTTGGCAAACTTACGTTCTGCCGACTAAAGTTATACCCAGAAAATGCTATGCCAAAGGATGTTATGCCAAAGGTTGCTATGCTGACGTAAATTTCCCAGAAAAGTTTATGCCAAAGGACTTTCTTTCTTTCTTTATTTGGTGTTTAACGTCGTTTTCAACCACGAAGGTTATATCGCGACGGGGAAAGAGGGGTAGATGGGATAGAGCCACTTGGTAATTGTTTCTTGTTCACAAAAGCACTAATCAAAAAATTGCTCCAGGGGCTTGCAACGTAGTACAATGTATTACCTTACTGGGAGAATGCAAGTTTCCAGTACAAAGGACTTAACATTTCTTACATACTGCTTGACTAAAATCTTTACAAACATTGACTATTCTATACAAGAAACACTTAACAAGGGTAAAAGGAGAAACAGAATCCGTTAGTCGCCTCTTACGACATGCTGGGGAGCATCGGGTAAATTCTTCCCCCTCACCCGCGGGGGGTATGCCAAAGGACATTATGGCAAAAAATATTATGCTAAGCAGATATTATGTTGACGGTCGTCATGCCGAACGGACGTTATGCGTTAGGATGATATGCTGACTAATGTTATGCTGGTTTAAGAAGATTACCATAACCCTCCTGACCGACACACTCCCGCCCCCACTTCCCCCTAACCCTTATTTCAGTCGTCGCTGTGTTCCCCTTAATAGTGTCGATGCGTTGACTTGATCATTGCCAGAAGAATAAAACCAAGCACTGAACCTTTTTAAGAAATAGGTTTGCATGTATTGGCAGCCCCACCCTACCGCCGAAATCCAGTCTTCCCCAAAGCAGCGCCCTGAAGCGCATTCACTCACTTTGCTTCAGTTGATTACCGTATTTGTGATGCGTGTTTGGGCAGATCGTGCCGTGTGCGTCTAGATCAAGGTACAGTGGATTCCCCACATTCTTCATTTTCGTCAAATTCGCCAGAAACTCCTCCGCAAACGGTCAGATCAAAAGTATCCATTTAAGATGACGGTTAAGTGAGAGTACCATTCTAAAGCTCGAGACCCTCCTGGCCTACCCTCACCCCACTACCATCTCCCTTCATCAAATCCACACTAATCTGTTCTCAAACTGTCGACGAGTTTTAACAAACCGATTTGGTGATGGTACCCTAACACCTTACCACCCCCCCCCCCCCGCCCACCCCCCTGCCCTCACCTTCATCCCAATTCCCCCGTCCCTACACCCCCTTCCTCAAAATCCACGCCAGACTTGCCCCTAAATGTCGAAGACTTTCCCCCATTATTGCCAGAAGACGAAACATGCCTTGGAGGGGGCGGGTGGGGTGGGGTTGCAGGGGGGCCGTAGTGCCCCCACCGTACCTTTTTATCCATCCCACCGTCAATTAATTTTCTTGCCAATTTCTTGGCGTTAGGCAGCTAGCGGTGTGCGGTCGATGCAGTCACGTACTTTCCGATGGACCCCCGGCTCGCTTCGAGTGTGTCTGTTTTCGGCCTTCTCGATTATCGCCCCTCAACTTTTCAGGGTGGGTTTTTTCTTGGGTTTTTCTCTCCCACTTTTTTTCCTCTCGTGGGTATACACAGACACACCGACCTACACACACACACAGGCACACACACACACACACACACACACACACACACACACACAGGCACACACACACACACACACACACACACACACACACACACACACACACACACACACACACACACACACACACACACACACACACACATACACACAGAGTAAGTGCTGACGGAAGGCGGAAGTACTACAGCATGTAAAAAAAAAAAAAAGGGTAAATTGTGGCAAAGGAGGGAGAGGGTGGGTCCGGTATAGATGATGCAGTTTCTTGGAAATGCTGGGCATTAAGGTAAATGTTGCTGATCGGAAGTTTCTCCTAGTAACAAAAGGGGCATTTGTGCGGCGAAAAAATGTGCAGAAGTAGAACAATTAAGTTAAAACTGAACATAAAAAAGTGAATCAAGGAAAAGAAGAACGAAGTTGATGCTGAATTTGATGCACAGATTATTGAGCGACATTTTATTTCATTGTTTTATTGATTTCTCTCTCTCTCTCTCTCTCTCTCTCTCTCTCTCTCTCTCTCTCCCTCTCTCGCTGACTCTTTCTCTCTTTCTCTCTCTATCTATCTCTCTCTCTCTCTCTCTCTCTCTCTCTCTCTCTCTCTCTCTCTCTCTCTCTCTCTCTCTCTCTCTCTCTCTTCTCTCTCTCTCTCTCTCTCTCTCTCTTGAAGTGTTAGGTAAATCCCAAAGAAAAAATACCAGATTAAATAGCGCCATTTCTCCTGACGAATTCAATGAGCACTTTCTGTGTTTGGCTGATCGATTGAAACAATCTAAAAATGTAAATGAAGAAGTCGAGGGTGGGGACTCCCTGTTGTTTAGATAAAAAGAATTTTGTATTCATAAATTGAAATCACAAGATTCATTCTCTATCCCAACTATTGCTGTACATGAAGTTGGAAAATTTATAGAAAACCTTCAGAATAATAAATCCATGGGGCCTGACAAAATCCCCCCGCTGTTGCTAAAATTAGCCCTACCGTACATAGTGGAATCCCTAACGTATGTGTATAATCTTTGCATTGAACAAAATATTTTTCTGATGCATTTAAAACGGCAAAGGTCGTTCCACTTCCTAAAAATAAAGATGTGTCTGACCCTAATAACTTCAGGCCAATTTCATTGCTTCCTATTTTATCAAAGCCTTTAGAGAAGCACATCCAGAAGAATCTTCTGAACTACATGGAAAGGTGCAAATTATTTCACAACTTTCAATCTGGGTTTCGTCCGAAACATTCCTGTAGTACAGCTCTTTCATCACTATGTGATAACTGGCTATCGGCAATTAATCGTTCGGACATATCAGGGGCTGTATTTCTTGATTTTAAGAAAGCTTTTGATCTTGTAGATCACACATTACTTTTACATAAACTCGCATTGTACGGGAACAATCCCGCAACGTGTTCATTCTTTAAATCATATCTTGTCAACAGAACACAGTATGTTTCTATAAACGGTAAAACCTCTCCCAAAGGATGTTTAAAGAGTGGAGTCCCCCAGGGGTCAGTTTTAGGGCCTATTTTGTTTTTGTGTATTCACACAAGCTATAGGACTGTTCAAGAAATTGAAGTTTCCTTACAGTCTAGTCTGAATGAAGTCAACAATTGGTGTAACCAGAATTTTATGATAGTGCACCCAGGGAAGACAAAAAGCATGATTATTACAACAAGACAAAAACACCAATCACGACCTCTTAATTTAAATCTTTCTCTGGAATCACAACCTGTTCAGCAGGTAACGGAACATCGTGTTTTGGGTGTGATAGTCGATCAAGAATTAAAATGGCAATCTCATGTACATTATATTTGTCAAAAAGTATCCAAGAATTTGTTTCTGCTATCAAAGTTAAAGCAATATGTCGATATCGCAACTCTAAAACTATTTTATCATGCCCACATCTTATCCCATATTAATTACGCATCAACTCTTTGGGATGGCGTCTCTGATATTCACATGAAAAAATTAAACTCTCTACATCGTCGGGCAGCTAAAATCATGTTAAATGGTCCACAATTATCAGCTGATTTGAAGTTAAAGAATCTAAACTACCTGCCGCTAGTTAAACAGTTACAGTTTAATAAGACTGTAATGATGTACAAAGTATATCATGGCGAAGTGCCCAACTATATTCAGGACCTATTTCACAGAGTCATCGAAAGGTACGGGTCTATCAATTTTCTACCACCAATACCCAGGATTGATCTGTTCAAAACTAGTCAAGCCTTCTCTGGCTCTCTGGTGTGGAACTCCATTCCGTTGGCTCTATGGTGTGGAACTCCATTCCGTCTGTAATAAGATCATTAACCTCACTAAAGACTGGTCTGGTCTGGTCTGGTCTGGTCTGGTCTGGTCTCGTCTCGCCTCCAAAACCCTCCAGTCAACCATGCAGACAATGGGCGGTTAAAAAGTCCATAGGACATTAATAAACTGGCACTCATAAAGTTCTTTAGTTAATTCATATTTGATTCAATCGTTCCTTTTTATCTTGAATATGGAAACTCGCGCGTTCAACATGCTCTATGTAAACTAACTGGATTCATCAATTTACCTTTACCGTGTTATACCCTCTGCGGCCCTATGCTCCACAGGGAGTCTACAGGAATAAGTCAAAAAGTGTTATACCCTCTCGCACACAGCCAATCAAATCTAAATATCCATCTAGCCGACGGTTAATCCACTCATCTATCCACCCATTCGCTCCTCCGTTCATCTATATATATATACGGCTTGTGTCTGTCTGTCTGTGTGTCCGGGATGCACGGCCAAAGTTCTCGATGGATCTGCTTCAAATTTGGTGGGCATATTCAGGTAGACCCCGGACACAACCTGGTCGATGAGAATTTTCAACACGTGCTCTCAGCGCGCAGCGCTGAACCGATTTTGGTTTTTCTGTTCATCTTCCCATATCCATTCCCAGTAACTCTTCCTTATCTTCTCCAGTGTTTTGCGTTTATCTCCCTTCCTTCGTGTGGCGTCAATCCATATTCCCGTTACTATTTTTAGTCCACAACGCTCAATCCATATTCCCGTTACTATTTTTAGAAGGTCACTGTCCACAACTCTTCCTTATCTTCTCCAGTGTTTTGCGCGTTTATCTCCCTTCCTTCGTGCGCCGGCGATTCGGCTCTACTTCTTCCCAGCGAAGCCGGCTACCCGGCGAAGCGGGTATTCATCTAGTCCATCAATATGCGTATCTAATCGTCAGCTCATTTTTGTCTTTTTAGTCCACACAAAAAATAGTCTGTTTACGGTATCCCGACCGACCCTATTTTTTCGCGCGACCCTAGACTTTTTTATTGGCATTTGGGAAAAGAAAAAAAAAGGAAAAAAGGTTTTGTTTTTTGGCAATATAACTTAAAAATATGGTTTTTGGGAGAAATTTAAAAAAAAATTTAAATCCCGACCTACCGACCCTATTTTTTTGTGCCTATGTTACCGTAAACAGACTTTTTTTTTTTGCCTTATCTGTCCATCCATCGCCAACTCACTCACTAAATCACTCATTAACTCACACTCATTCAACCAATCAATGAGCCGGTGGCACCTCAAGATCTAATCAAAACAAATACACTCACTCACTCACTCGCTCATGCACTCACTCACTCACTCACTAACTCACACATTCAATCACTCACTCACTCACTCACTCGCTCATGCACTCACTCACTCACTAACTCACACATTCAATCACTCACTCACTCACTCAATCAATCAATCAATCAATCATCTATCAATCAATCAATCAAACATAAAATCAATCAATCAATCAATCAATCAAACAGCCGGTGGCACCTATACATGTAGGTAAAAACACTCCACGTATCCGAGTATCGGCTCACTTTCATTCATCAACCAATAAGCACTACCCACCGTTTGAGTTTCTAGCCCAGAAGCAGGCCAGCAAATACGATTGGGCGACGGGCGACGTGCATGCGAGCCTCATACGCTTATTAATCAGCCAACTCACGCGAGAAAACTTAATACTTCCTCTGCCGAGACAGGAAGACCCGGTAAACCCCGTGCCCTTTGGGGCTTTCTTCGAGGTTTTTTCCCCGCCGGACTCTGTCGAAGTCGTCTGCTGAGAAGATGTGTTTTTTGCTCTAGGATACAGACGCCTAGCTGAGAGTTTTGTAGGGGAAGAAAAAAAGATTTGGTCGCTTTTCGTGGTTTCTGCGTGCTGTTGGGTTTGTCGGTTCAGACTTTGTTAGAATTCTGTTTAGTTTTCTTTCAGTATGTTCGACTGGGCGAAGTCGACTGCGTAAAGTTTACTTCGCAGAGTAATGGCCGCACGAAGCTTTAGCACTGAGTTATCGGAACAAAGACTTCGCGAACTTTTCGCGAATTCGACTTCGGGCTCAATCAAGGACCACCTTCAGCTTTGTAACCTCATGTAGTATTCCTTTTCTGTATTCTTTGGTATATATTGTACTACGCTGCCTATTTTCGCACTGTCATATTTCGTGGGCTACTTCAAGGCACACTCAGCTTCCCGTAAACCATCAGTTTCTGGTCACAGACACTGTCAGGCTTTTTTACACACAGTACAAACACCCTTTCGTTCAAACACTCACCGCTTGAGAACATCATATGTGCCCTCTGTAAAGAGCGAGCAAGTTTCAAAGAATTTACTTTTGCGTGGCCAGCCGGATTGTTTGTAAGACAGACGGACGGGCCTCGTTTTGGTGCTAGACCTAACTTTTAAAATCTCAATAATGAATTGACAGCTTGTTACTCAAACATTCTGAAATCATAAAGAATTATTTTTTCTTCATGACAAGATCAGTTTCGAAAGTTCGAAGTTTTGAAAGTTTGAAAAAAGAAAAGCCCGGAAGTGTGTCACACAAAACCTGTTTCCTCATGCTAGCAGACGAATGCTCTGCATAGCGCCAGTTTCTTTGAACGTTCAACCGCCACCGCTCAGTTCGTGTGACTCGCAGCCGTTTGTTGCGTTTTAGATTCAGAGGTACACAATAACGTGCAATTGCAGATATAGCGAGTCGCATTGAAAATCACTGACAAACTGACGACTAAATTGTGAAAAAAAGGGAAGTGGATCACACGGGTTCACGATGGCTCAGGGGTTCGATAAACCACGAAAACAGGAGTGTGGTTTACGCGAGCTTAATAGCCATTCAAACGAACTGTGTCATTTAATGTTATTAAGGTATTAGAACACACCTGAAAGTACGCTGGAGTAGCCTCCCTTCCCGGATTTAGAACGCGTTTCGTGTCGTAACAGATTATCCACTTATTAGCCATATCCGTATGCAAAATAATGAAATAAACATTAGGAAATGTCAGAAGTTTACAACTATCGACATTCTCTATCAGTGCAATAAAAAACAATCGTTAGAACTTGCATTTACGACATGTCGTGCGTGAGAACGTGTCACTGTAAACAAGCACTTCTTGCCTGGCTGAAGAACCATACGAGTCAATCTAAAACAGACAAGTAATGGAAAGCAGTCTGCGGATAAACATAACAAACTGCTGATGAAAAAGTGTGTTCGTCCCCGCTCTGGATAAAAGACATTGGACTGATGACAACGTGGCAGCGTTCACACAAAAATATTTTTTTTCAGATTATCGCTTCTACATTTTATTGCACGTGTTAGGCGCGTTTGATCGATCTGCGCGATCGCGCGATCGCGCTGCGCGTTTGGTGGATCGATCAAACGCGCACACATCGATCGATGTGTGCGCGTTTGGTGGATGCAAAGAACTTATGATACAAAGAATACAAGAATCGTTAAAACGCGCAGCTCTTATACTTGCGCATTTGGACGATCTGTCACAAAGTAAGTCCCTACCACACACACACATCGCACGCCGGAAGTGAAAAGTTTCAAATACAGGAATGTTCCGAAATATACCCCAACAACGTTTTTGATTACAATTCAGCTCCTTTTTTGTTGTTTTTGATTACTGCTGAGCTCTATTCACATAGGCTCAAGTTAGTTTTATTGCTTCATTCTCTCTTGATTGCTTCATTCTCTCTTCATTCGTTTAACTGATACATGATGGAGAGGTTTAGGCACACACTGCAAGTCACAGTGGAGGCAGATACATCAGCCATGTGTCCCAAATCAAGCTTGATGTCAAGCGAAAAGTTCAATACGGTTGTGAACCACCTAAGAGACACACACCGGCGCACACACACACACACACACACACACACACACAAACATGCACTTACATACACCCAGACACATACACACCCAGACACACACACACCCACACATACTGTTTAGACACTTATAGCTAGGCCTACTTCCGGTCATAACTTCCGGTCATTGCCAGCAGACGTGTGTGTGCGTAGTACGATGGTGATTTGTGAGACGGATCGTCCAAATGCGCAAGTATATAAGAGCTGCGCGTTTTAACGATTCGTGTATTCTTTGTATCGATCAAACGCGCACACATCGATCGATGTGTGCGCGTTTGATCGATCCACCAAACGCGCAGCGCGATCGCGCGATCGCGCAGATCGATCAAACGCGCCTAACATATATATAGGTATCACCTGTTGTTCACCTGTTGCAATCACACAGACACGCAGCACACATTTACCTGGGACTCAGCGAAACAGCAAGCGTGTCACCTGAACTTTTAAAGGTACCGCGCCCTCTCCGTGTAAGCAAGCATGTGCACCACAACGACAAAGCTGTGGCAGTTTGTTCATGTAATAAGCATCTTT
>NW_027127060.1:0-65210 GCF_037325665.1 Littorina saxatilis | reverse complement strand
GGCTTATAGGTATTTTAAATGCAAATGAGGTAAATTCTTATAAGAAACTTATATGAATCATATATGAACCTATAACCTGAGCTCATATAGGTCTCTTATATGAATCTTATATTCTCTTATAAGAAAGCTATAGGTCTCTTATATGAAATGTTCATATATGAGACTTATAAGAATCTTATATGGAACCTAGATCTCCCTTATAGGATTCTTATATGTCTCATATATGATATTTATATGTCTCATACTAGACACACGACCTTGACCTACATTTGTGTTTACAAGGGAAATAACAGCAACAGTGACCTGCTTAACCCAATTTAACTGTCTTGACTTTGAATTATAATGAATCCAACTGCAAAATACCTTTTGGTTCAGTATATATACATATCTTTACTGAAGTTGTGTTTATTTTGAGGGCAAAAACAAACAGATCTCTAAATCACTGGTCACAAGAAGAGGAGTAAGACATGCATTGTCCTCTTCAAATCCAATAACTTTGAAACTTGAAATTATGAACAATTAAGAAACAACAAACAAGTTACAGCCACAAATAATTTTCTTGAATATGCACAGCTGTCACAGTTTCTTGTTGCTTGAACCAAAGTAGTGCTGGTAAACATGATTTGATCACCTGATGCAGAACCAGAACAGTAAAGTAAAACAAATAATGGAGGGAAATTCTGGATTTTGAATAAACACAAACCTGTCAGTGTCAAGCTGTTGCTGCCAGCCACCCACAAACATCAGCATGATATAAACATTCTCTTCATATATTCATACATCAAGTCCAATTATTTCTGTAAGAACTTTGCATTTTAGTCCTGCTCTTTCACTGATTTTCTGCTAAACATTCACAGAGCTGCTGTCACAAAGATGGCCGTTCAGTCAGGGGGAGATAATGCTCAAGGCAAACCATCCACTTCCTGTTCATATATGAAAGCCAGTATTGCCAGTAATTCAGCATTGTCCAATATTTTTTCTAAGTCCTGAATTCTCCTATGCAGAAACTAAGTGCTGATTCATATAAGAGTCATATAAGATTCATATAAGAAACATATAAGAGAACTATAGGTTTCTGGAAGTGCAGGTTCTCATATATGATTCATATATGATTCTTATATGAATTGGGGTCTTTTTCATATAAGAGACTTATAAGAAACCTATTCCTACAACTGACATACATAGCTTTTTACTTGTCATATATGAAACTTATATGTTTCTTATAAGAAACTTATAGGTTTCTTATATGTCTCTTATATGTTCATATATGTTCATTTCGTACGGGTATGTCTAAAGGCCTCCCTAAGGGGGCCCGGTAGCTCAGTTGGTAGAGCACTGGACTTGTGATCGAAAGGTCGCAGGTTCGAATTCGGGCCGGGACGGACACGGGTCAACTTTATGTGCAGACCCAGAGACGGAAGCCATGTCCCACCCCCGTGTCATCACAATGGCACGTAAAAGACCTTGGTGGCTGAATACACCTAAACACGCAGACACCTGGGTAGCGCGACTCCGTTGCTGCTAGCTTTCCACTGGGAGGAAGCGACCCGAATTTCCCAGCGATGGGACAATAAAGTAATGAAAATGAAGAAAAAATGAAATTGACTTCTCGAAGATTTCGCACAGTCTTTTTATAACAATAAATCAGTGCCAAAGCTTTGAGCAGCGAGCTTCGTGAAAAAGACTTTGCAAAGTAGACTTCTCCTAATTAATGACAGGCTTACGTGAAATGATGCTCTCCTTCCTTGAAAAAGGCTGGGCAGATATGGTGGTGTCAACATGATCGTGTATGCGAGTTTGTTTCAGTGCTCTTTCTTATAAAGAAGCTTTAAATTCAGAAAATCAATCACATTCACGTCCACCATACAGAAAGAAAAACAAACGGCAGTGAACATCTTCCGCGCTGTCATCGGTAAGAAAAGGAAAAGCCAGAAAGCAATATCCAAGAGCACAAAAAAGACATTGTCTCCCAGTGAAATGCTCAATTCCTAAAAGAAGGTGTCAGCAATGAGTCATGTTCCCATGGTAACCTCACGCCTCATGTTTTCTTCAAAACTAGGCTGGTACTGCTGTCACGAGAAAGGGAAGGATTCCAGGGAGGGGGGGGGGGGGAGGGGTCGTGGGGGAGGGGGAGACGAAGAGGTTTGAAGATGGGCATTGGCACGTGTGTGTATGTGGGGGTGGTCTTTTTGACAAAAAAGTTCATTGATGAAGCATAGCATAGGCTCTTGATACACTAAACAAATGTTTGTCTTGCACCACGTTGTGCTATTTGTCGCGTGATGGTGCTTTCATTTAACTATGGAATATATATGATGTCAATCAATCGTCAGTTTTATTTAGTAGCTTACAAAAGAATTGTCTTAGTGTGGAAGGCTGTTGTTTGTGATCGCAAATATGAGTCTGCAGTACTCTCAACTTCATTTTAAAAGAATAGCTATCACGAATATTATGCTTTCAAGAACTGGGATATACCACTTGCTTGAGAGACACGTAGACAGTTTTTACGTAGAGCGGGGAATCGAGACGAGGGTGTGGTGTATGTGTGTGTGTGTGTAGAGCGATTTAGAGAAAATTACTAGACCGATCTTCATGAAATTTTACATGGGAGTTCCTGGGTATGATATCCCCTGACGTTTTTTTCATTTTTTTGATAAATGTCTTTGATGACGTCATATCCGGCTTTTCGTGAAAGTTGAGGCGGCACTGTCACGCTCTCATTTTTAAACCAAATTGGTTGAAATTTTGGTCAAGTAATCTTCGACGACGCCCGGACTTTGGTATTGCATTTCAGCTTGGAGACTTACAAATTAATAAATGAGTTTGCTCATTAAAGTTGTCATTAAAATCGATTTTTCGCAAACAAGTTAAAAATTGATTGCATCGTATTCTTCATGACATTCTGTATCTAAAAATATATACATATGTTCTGTTTACTCTTAAAATGTGATCACAATTAACGAAAATAGATTAATTAGTCTTACGATTAGAATTTAAGAAATCAATCCAAAAATGATTTCATCTCATTCTTTATCATTTCCTGATTCCAAAAACATAATAGATATGATAGGTTGTATTCAAAACAAGGTCAGAAAGTTAACACGAATACAGAAAAGCGCGCTTTCCTGCGTAGCACAATACGCTACCGCGCTATTCTGGCGTGTGCATATCACTGCGTTTTGCACGTGGGAGGTGAGCGATTTCCTTCTCGCGGGGATTGACGAAGCTGTAGGCCTACTGTCTTGGAGAAAAGAAATACAGTGCGTTCAGTTTCATTCCGTGAGTTCGACAGCTTGACTAGAGACTATAGAGTATACAGTCTCTGACTAAATGTAGTAATTTCGCCTCACGCGACTTGTTTCATTAGGCCATTGCCCCTTATGAAGGGTTGTGAGAGAGAGAGAGAGAGAGAGAGAGAGAGAGAGAGAGAGAGAGAGAGAGAGAGAGAGAGAGAGAGAGAGAGAGAGAGAGAGAGAGAGAGAGAGAGAGAGAGAGAGAGAGAGAGAGAGAGAGAGAGAGAGAGAGAGAGAGAGTGAAGGAAAAAGGGAGTGAGCATGGCAGAAGTGAGAGGAAGAAGCAGCTAAAAAGAAAATGGTTTATGAAAAAAAAGGAGACAGGCACGAAAAGCGGAAGAGCAGCAGTATAGTTGACTGCAAGAAAGGGAGAAAGGGGGAAAAGGATGAGGAAGGGAGAGACAGACACAAAGACACAAAGAGAAGATTCCATAAGAAACAGAAGATGACCAGCAAAAAAAAAGCGGCAGAAGGAACAGGACAGGGACAGAGAGAGAGGGAGTGGACAGGAAGGGGGGGGGGGGGGGGGGGAGATAAAAGGCGGACGTGGGTTGAAAGGCAGAGATGGAGATGAAATGTGAAAAATGTCATGCCACATTGGCAATGATATTGATCCTGCTTTTTCGTTGCTGTCATTTTGAAAATGCCATCTTTCAGAGCTTGCCTCCCGTCATCAAGTTTGAGTTTGGCTGGGGAGCTTGAGATTGTTACCCCTCCAGTCTATCTTTGTCTTTCTACTTGCTTTTCTGTCTTTCTGTCTGTCTCTGTATGTATGTCTGTCTGTCTGTCTCTGTCTGTCTGTCTCTGTATGTCTGTCTCTGTCTGTCTCTCTCTCTCTGTCTGTCTCTCTCTCTCTCTCTCTCTCTCTCTCTCTCTCTCTCTCTCTCTGTCTCTCTCTCTCTCTCTCTCTTCCCCCCCCTCCATTCTCACCGCCCACTCCAAGCTCCCCATGAATTGGTGGATGTCTGACACAATTTTTATAAAGAAAGCAAGAATGAAGAGCAGTGAAGATGAAGCTGGTAGGGCAGCCAGTGTAAAAGCCCAGACAAGAGAGAAAAGTAGCAGACCTTGCAGGACAGGGGAGGCAACACTACCTTTCTGTGCTTGTGTACTAGCATTGTCCAAAGTTGTCTCCCATCACACCGTTAAAAGCGTTTCCTCAATGCCTTTCTTTCTTCTTTATTTGGTGTTTAACGTCGTTTTCAACCACGAAGGTTATATCGCGACGGGGAAAGGGGGGAGAGGGGATAGAGCCACTTGTCAATTGTTTCTTGTTCACAAAAGCACTAATCAAAAATTTGCTCCAGGGGCTTGCAACGTAGTACAATATATTACCTTACTTGGAGAATGCAAGTTTCCAGTACAAAGGACTTAACATTTCTTACATACTGCTTGACTAAAATCTTTACAAAAATGGACTATATTCTATACAAGAAACACTTAACAAGGGTAAAAGGAGAAACAGAATCTGTTAGTCGCCTCTTACGACATGCTGGGGAGCATCGGGTAAATTCTTCCACCTAACCCCCTCAATGCCCCTTTCAGATGGAAGAGAAAATGTTACAGAATAAACTTACAGGCTTTTCCTTCTTCAAAAATCGAAAACTAAATCAAAGTGTAGTTTCTTTCAAAACTAAGAAATTGTTGTCATTGAACTAGACAAAATTTGAAGATCAAAGAAACTCTTTAAGCTACATGTTCCCTCATCTATCAACAATAAATTCTAAATTAAAAGTTGTACAACATTTTTGACACATTTGGCTAACCATACTTTACTGTCAACAGAAATCGAGGGAATGAGTGGCTCAGGCAGCGGAGACATGGGAGGCGGAAGCGGCTCTGGAAGCGGCTACATGACGGAAGACAACGAAGCCGGAATTGTTGACATCGACAACCAACCTGTGGTCACTAACATCCACCCGGACAAAACCATGCCGGTCAGACCAGACAACAAACCCGGCAGTCCGGACAGCAAGCCTGGGTCCGGCAGTGGCGGAACACGCAAACCAGGTCCCAGAGACAACAAGGCAGGTGGTTCAGTGGTACACACAGCGTCGTGGACCTTGGTGGCGTGTGTGGCAGTGTTGGTCGGACTTGTGCACAGAGGTGCCGTGTTTTGACCAAGTGCTTGGTGAGAAACTGAACTTTACAAAGCAAAAACGAGAGCAAAAATAAGAGTTTTATATATTAAACACACACCGACACCGCACTTTACCTATCAGGCAACTAGACATTGGACTTCCTCGAGCGCTGGAACGACCTTAAACTCTCAGAGCTATTACCCCTGTATGGCAACTAACTAACACGAACAATGTGAGACGTGAATGAGTTTCTGGCACCGTCCAGAGGGTGCCATACAACAACACTTTGACCACCCCCACCAGCAGAGCTTGCCGAGGCTGGTGCCTGGTCAGTGTCTTGTCTGACCTGTGTGATGATTTTTTTTTTTAAACAAAGTCACTGCCTGTGGATGAGACATGTCACGCCTAACTGAACATGAACATGACTACTACCCAGCCATGCATGACTGCTGACAAAATCAACGTAAACCTTTCTCAAATCAGGCAACACGAAAAACAAGGAAAAGCAATACAAATCGATTCAGGTTGTTTTATTTCACTCTGTCTTCTCCGCTTTTGATGCTACGTCAAAATAATGATGACAACTTTTTTCACCATGTGCCTCAAACTAGCTGCCAGTTGGTGCTCGACTTGCCAGCATTTCGTAGCCAGCACGAGAAAGATGGAATTTTGATGAATTTAAAGTGATTTAGCCAGCAGTCAGGAGTGGAATTTCATTGAAGAGAAAGCAGAAGTCAGACACTTGAAAGCTAGCCAACAAAAGAAGTATTCAATCTCATTGAATTTTATGTGATTTTCATGATTTTGCCAGCAGAAAAGATTGAATTGAATTGCAGCAACAGTCAAAACTTGACAATTAGCTACTAGAACTGACAACAGTCAGCTTGATAGACGACACAGGGATTGAGAATCTCCTAGCATTTTGCATGGCCGACAAGGCAAGTCAGAATAATGATCAGTTTCGTTGAATTTAAAGTGATATTCAAGACTTTGACCGGGGACTGGGGTTGAATTGAGCGACTTGGGAAGGCTAGAGAGTTGGTGTTGCTTGACGTGTAATGTGTGTGACAGCCATGATCAAGATGCAGTGACATGTCCTTTATCATGGCAGCTGTCTGTCACTCGTCACTGCCAGGTGATCTGGGCAGGTCACGGTCACTTCACAGGGAAGATTGCCAGAGGCCTAACTTTGTCAGCAGTACCAAAGTCGCTTTGGAGGCATTCAATCTGTGGAAGAGATAATTGGATATTGTCTGGTCGCTGATGGAGGGGACTTTGTTGAATAAAATGTGCCGTACTTTGCATGTAGAAACAGCGTTGTGAAGGCTGAGGGTCTGGAACTGATGGAGGTGAATACAGCCTGATTCTGTGGGAGATTGATGAGGTGAATACAGCCTGATTCTGTGGGAGATTTGAGCAGAACTTACTCCATGTCTGTTCATGGAAAAGACAGTGGGATATGGCAAACACTTCTGAGAATGTGATTTAGGAGAGTTATTCTGTGCAGGGCTTTTGAGAGTTCTGTGTAGGGCTTTTGAGAGTTCTGTGTAGGGCTTTGGAGTTATTCTGTGCAAGGCTTTGGAGTTATTCTGTGCCAAGCCTGGCTTAACAGTTGACAGCAGATGTTGTAACAAGAGATATGATGGACTTTGACAAAAAGTGTTGCATGGAAAGAGAACAACTGAACAGCAGAGTGTATGAATGATGATGGACTTAATTGTCTGTATGAGCGTGATGCAGAGAATGTACATGTCTCCCAGTCACAGATGATGTTTATATTGAACATGTCCTGAGAAAGACCTTTGTGTATAAGTTGTGAATAAGAATCTATGCTGGATCCTAAGAGCTTCTTTCTTTTTTCTTCTTTTTTTTAATTATTTTTTTAAGATGGCACCCTGCCTGTAGGATTGTTATAGAAGCAGCCTTGCTGTGTCAACAGTTGGCATCAGTTATTTTGTTTAGATTGTGTTTAAGAAAGGAAAATCAGGAACAGATATTCTCTGATTCTCAAGAACTCATGCTCTGAACCAGGGTCTTTTTATGTAAGGTTAAATGTACTGATCATTATTAAGTAATTCGTACTGGTTCTTAACTAAACTGCTGTTCGAGCCATATCTTTGTGATTGCATTTTTTTGTAATTAAAGATTTGTTTTATGCAAAGAAAGGAGAAAGCAAACTTGGGATGGGATTGATTGAAAATAGAGGCAGGAAAACCTTGACTTCAATGATTGTTGGTGCAGAAAAAGTTGTATTTGACTGTATTGTTAATTGTAAGGTTGGATCAGTCATCTGAATTGTTGATTTCAACTCTAAACGAAAATGTTGAATCAGCCAGACTTGATATTGTATGTAGTACAGTGGAACCCCCATTTTAAGACAGGTCCCCCTTTTAAGACCTCAAAATAATTTGAGAAAATCAGGTTTTAAAACCTGGTAAATGTACAGACTTTATGAACAGAAAATCTGAGAAAACGGGGTTTTGAAAGGGAGGGAAGGTCTTGGGGGTCCTAAAAGGCTGGTTCTACTGTACAACTGACTGTGTAGCCAAAGAATTGGAGACAAAAATGAGAGTGAGTGAGGAATCTGGTGTTCAAACGTTGAAGAAAGTCAGCACTTGATATCATGGGAGAGGAAAAGAAACGTTGCAAGTTGGACGTGCAAACAGAAACGTTGCAAGTTGGACGTGCAAACAGAAACGTTGCAAGTTGGACGTGCAAACAGAAACGTTGCAAGTTGGACGTGCAAACAGAAACGTTGCAAGTTGGACGTGCAAACAGAAACGTTGCAAGTTGGACGTGCAAACAGAAACGTTGCAAGTTGAACGTGCAAACAGAAACGTTGCAAGTTGAACGTGCAAACAGAAACGTTGCAAGTTGGACGTGCAAACAGAAACGTTGCAAGTTGGACGTGCAAACAGAAACGTTGCAAATTGGACGTGCAAACAGAAACGTTGCAAGTTGGACGTGCAAACAGAAACGTTGCAAGTTGGACGTGCAAACAGAAACGTTGCAAGTTGGACGTGCAAACAGAAACGTTGCAAGTTGGACGTGCAAACAGAAACGTTGCAAGTTGGACGTGCAAACAGAAACTTTGCAAGTTGGACGTGCAAACAGAAACTTTGCAAGTTGGACGTGCCTGTGTCTGTGTGAAAGATACAGTGTTACAAACTTTGACGGCTGCGTTTTGTACCGACAACCCTTTTGTATGTCAGCAAGTGTCTGTAGTCTTCTCTCCAATCCCTCCCAACTTCTAAGAGTTTGTGTGTGTGTGTTTGTGTGTGCGCATGTGTTTGTGTGTGTGTGTGCCTTGCATGCACACTGCATTTCTGTCATTCTGTCTTGGTTTGCTGGCTAATTTATAATGGGTATATTAAGGTGTATCTGTTCATACACGACTTAGTACCTGTATCCATATGCAGTATGTTAGTGTTTGTTCTGTGTTGGTCTTTTTATTTTGATCTAATGGTTTCTGTGTCAAAAATGTTTCCAAGGTTTCTGTAGTCAACAGGGGGTTCTTTGAAATGATACAACGGTTCACTGCGACAAAGCCTATTGGGTAGTATGTAAAATCAGGGTTTTAATGTGTGCTTGTTTGTAATTTTTTTTAGCCACTGAACTGTTGTAGGAAATCAGTTTCTGCATTTAGCCATTTATTAATAAAAAAAATAAAAAATTAAAATATGGTGTTTTTTTTTAATGTAATTTTTAGTTTATTCATTTATTCTTTTAATTATTATTATTATTTTTTATTTTGTTATACTTACGTATTTAGAGTGCTGTGGACGCTACAGAGTCAGTGAAGTGATTTATGTTACAAAATACCATGTGTTTTGTGTCATTTCTTTTTTTTTTTTTTCTCATGAGAACTTTGTTTTATGACAATCAGGGTATGTTGCGCTGTGTCGCTGTCAGGTTGATATTGTCATGGATACGCTGCTTCAGGGAGGGAGAGAGGTGTACTGAGTTTTACTGCCAAACAAACTAATCCTGTGTAGGTGCTGATAGGGTGTGTTTTTCCTTTCACATTTTGTTCACACACAAAATAACAGAATTTTGCCAGTAAATTTTTGAGATTGTTGGTATTTTTTTGTTGTTGTTGTTGTATTGTTTTCTTGTGTCATTTGCACTTTACATACAACCAAAAATCTTAGAGAGGATGAGAAAAGTCCGTTTTGGAATATTTGCATTGATTTAGTTTTTTTTCCATTTTTGTATGTATTGTTTATAGCTAGTTTAGTAGGAAAACGTTTAATAATAATACTTAAAAAAAACCTAGTTTTAGAGTACCTGTGGAGAGAATTAATTGTAATCTTGCTTAATTTTTAAATTTTTTTTGTGTGTAAAAGGAACAGGGAAATGAGCACCATTGCTACACAATTTTATTTGTAGGGAAAGCATCTACCTCAGAGAATCTTTTTTTTTATGATTTTAAAAGCTTTTATTTATTTATTTTTGGCAAGTAGAAAGTAGCATTTTGATATATCCACATTTATTTCATTCTTGATAGTTGAGGACCGAGAACTTCTCTTGTAAGTTGTGGCCAAATGTTGGCAAAATGTATGTGTGATAACTTTTGGTTTAGCCCAATTTTTGTCTTGTTTTTCTTGTCTTTTTTACTTTATCCTTCTGGTTGTAGAAATGTTTTATGACAAGCTGGCTAGTGTCAAACCGAATCTTGCAGCACAGTTGATGCTCTTGGGTTGTGTTCAGTTTTTTGCTCATTAATATTTTGAGACAGTGGCAGTAGGAATGCCCAAATGAAAAATCACAGAGAAACTTGACCATCCTGAGCACAAAGTACATCTCAGCAGTTTGTTTCTTTCTTGATTTTCTTTGATTTTAACAAGTTTAGTGGGGATCTGGTTTTATTTATTCAGTTATTATTAATTTTTTTTAGCCAGGCAATTATTTTTCTCATGATTATATACCCCTGAACAGCAGAAATCACTGGTCTGACTCTCCTTGTATTCTTTGCAGTTAAAGATTAAGTGAAATGTCTTTTCTTCATTGCAAATGAAACCCCCCGCGGGTTAGGGGGAAGAATTTACCCGATGCTCCCCAGCATGTCGTAAGAGGCGACTAACGGATTCTGTTTCTCCTTTTACCCTTGTTAAGTGTTTCTTGTATAGAATATAGTCAATTTTTGTAAAGATTTTAGTCAAGCAGTATGTAAGAAATGTTAAGTCCTTTGTACTGGAAACTTGCAGTCTCCCATAATTGGCATAAAGAATTGCAAATGAAGGTTGTGTGTTGTATCTGATTTGAAGGGAAGCTGCATCGACAGGATCCCCATTGAACTCTCTACTTACTGACCTTTGACTTCTTGTATCTCAGTATTGCTTTCACTGCTTGTGGTGTTAATTTGATTGGTTCTTTGAGTGTGTTTAGTTGATCCATGATTTGTGAAGTGTTTTTTTTATTAACCTGTACTGATGATGTTTGTGTATAGTTTTTTGTAATTGATGATGATGTGTATACAAACGAAAAACAGGATCCCCAGAAGCTACCTGGCCTGTTCTAAGTCTATTATGGAGACGTGCATTTTGATGCTAAACTTGTTATCTAACATATATATATATATACATCTATCTATATATATTTGTACGAGTACTTGTCTGAATGGTGCGGAGATTTGTACACAAATGATTGAGATGATTTTGTGTCTGTGTGAGTGTGCTTGTAGAAAGTATATAACTACAGTTCCCACTATGTGACTGTATGTGCACTCTAATCTTCTCCTCCCTACCCACCCCCCCCACCCCCCCCCCCACCCTCCCCCATCTACCAACTCCTTTCCGTACCTGTCTTTATTTTGTTGGTGTTTAGGTAAAGGAATATCCTGGATACTTACATTTTTCAGCAAAGAGAAGTCCCATTTTCTATAAAATGGTGGGCTTTTCTACTCTGGTAACAAAATGGCTTTTTAAAAAGAACGTTTTAACGAAAATGAAATTGTTTGCACATTTGTACAGCGACTTGTTTGTGTCTATCTGTAGATCTTGTGTTGACTGTTCTGTTGTCACGTTTGTTGTTGTTGTGTACATGTTTGACATGAATATAATTCAAACAACAAAGGGAGGTGGACTGCAACCTGTACATATATATTATTATCATGGTCTGACATAACGGAGTGTCATGTGGACTAGACACATGTTGTCTTTGCACTTTGGTCTTGTGTGGATATCATTCAAACCCATGTGCACAAGACAATGTCAGCTGTATGTTTGCCAAAGCCAGTACAGATTTTCGTTTACAGACAGTAGTAAAGGGCTTGAGGATTTTTAGTTTCTTTAAATATTTGAGTTGATAGGACAGTTCTGTTTTGATTGAGGATTTCCAGATGATTATTTGTCAATTCTTTTGCAAGGTAGGACCAGGTGTGTTTCATTCAAGGCATAGTTTGGTGTTTGCAGATTTTTGTGTTCAGCAAAGTTTGTGATTTGGTTAAAGATATTAACCAACTGCTGAGGCAATGTGTCTTGTGTACGTTTTTATCATCAAACGTTCACACTTTGGTTGTAAGTAATAAGTGTAGGCTTGTGAAGTTGTGTGTGGCCGGCAAAATGTGAGAGGATCCAAAGTTATCATATTCGATGGTCAGTGCTATAGCTCCATGACGATAATGTTAGGGGAGGGTTTGCCTTGACTAGTTTTAGTTTCTACAATCTTCAAAATGGGTTTGCAAGTCTCACAAAGTCACATGCAGTTCCCAAACAAAACATGGCTATGAATCTACTTTGGTTGCTATTTTGATCACAAAATTATATGAACCCAATGTGACTTAAACAATATTTTAGGTAATCCATTGTGTGTTTGTAGGTTAGTTGTCATGGGTGTAAATTTGTGTTGTTATGATATGAACACTTTAAAGCATCCTATTTGTATACTTGGCATGTGGAAGGACACACGGCATTCAACACAGCTGAAAAGTAATGAAGAAGGCTTTTGTAGATTTTCAAGCATGCATATCTTACATGTAACATTTGTGAGAAGTTCATGATTGTTGTGTTCTGTTCATTTACCAAAAGTGATGTTTTTGTCCAGAAATGTTAAGAGTAGCGTTTAATGGCCAGTTATTTCTGGCAGGCTTTGTTTTCAGTGTTACTTCATGATTATTGTTTCTATTGAGTATTTGCCTTGTGTTTGTACAAAATCCAACCAAAGTGAAGGTCTACTTAATTTTGCCAGAATGTCAGATAGGAAATTCTCTGTGTATGTTTGCTGTATTTTTTTTTTCAAAATGCATTTAACCAAACTATTGTTGAAAACAAGAATACCGTTTTGTTTTTAATTTCTCCACAAAATTTTGATCTACATAAAAATGAAGGCATTGCTGCTTCAAACAATGAGTTGAAGAAAGAATATTGCAAAAAATGATATGTTCCTAGTCAAATAGAATTTGTTTCAGTCAGTTTTTGAATTTAGTGCTTAAAATTACATTAATTTAATTTCTTGTACAATTCAACTGCTTTTACTTTCTGTTGAATTTTCTTAGTTTTTATTTTCCTTGTTTTTGATTTCACTGTGCTCAGGTGTCAATGATTGCTTCGATTATCATATCTCTAGGTAGAAATGTATTCCAAAGTCCCAGCAGTGCATTTGGTATTTTATAAAGGTTTTGTTTTATGAGAAAAAAAATGAGCCAGGATATCTTGGATATCTGTAAAATACACACCAAAGGATTTTATGGATTTTACTTTTACAGAAATGGGCCAGGATTTACAGGAGATGTGTAAAGTACATAATTTTAAGCGATTCTCAGATTTTTAAGTTTTAGATGTTCATAGACAAGTTGGAGAGCAGATTGAGTTATCAAGTCTAGAACCAGCTGTTGAAACATATGACTGGCAGACAGGAATAGCAGGACTAGTCACTGAAATTCAATTAAGAAGGGCGATTAACTAATTGTTGCGCTCATTGTTTTGAGCAGTATATGCGCAAATGAATAACAAGATCCCCAGAAGCTACCTGGCCTGTTCTTAGTCTATTTCAGAGACATGAATTTTAGATGCTGAAATAGAACCAGATAGGTTTTGCAGTCTTTCTAAAAATTCCTCAGGAGTGAAGTTTAATGTTCAGGTGTTGATTTTGGTTGTTTAAAGTAGTCAACATAAATGTATTACATCTCTCAGTGCCCTTTAAGGATGGTAAGGCACAAAAAAAAAGTCTGTTTACGGTAACATAGGCAAACAAAAATAGGGTTGGTAGGTCGGGATTTTTTTTCTTTTTTTTTCTTCTAAAAAACCCCATATTTTTAAGTTATTTTGTCAAAAAAACAAAGACTTTTTTTTTTCTTTTTTCCCCCCAAATGCCAAAAAAAGTAGGGTCGCGCGATAAAATAGGGTCGGTCGGGATACCGTAAACAGACTATTTTTTTTTGTTGGCCTAAACACATGTTGATGATGTAAAAGGTTAAAATCAACACGTATCAAAAACACTAAGTGAGTTAACACTGACAAAATGTGCATGGATGACATGAATGTGAGCATGCGTGATGATGATGCGAAAGTTCTGCTGAGATGAAAGGTGATGTGTTGAATATGTACTTGTCATCAGACTCTTTTCTTCTTGTACTTGAACTGTGTACACAACCTCAAAACACTTTCGTAATCTGTATAGCATATGTTTGTCATGTTAGCCTAGCAAGAAGTGTTTTTTTGTTCTTTTTTTTTATACAGAATTTTTTTTCAGAATGTGATTGGAAATTGTTGCAAAAGCATTTTTATTTTATCTTTTTTTTTTTGACAACTGTCACGATTATTTTTAAGGTACTTGCAAAGAAGTTGCAGGCATGTATGACTATGGAAATAATATTTTAAGGGAATTTAAATAAAAAGAAAAAATATTTGTATTTAAACGAGACTGTTGAGATTTGAACGGGTTATGGTGTGGATGTTTAGTGTGTGTGTGTGTGTGTGTGTGTGTGTGTGAGTGTGTGTGTGTGTGTGTGTTCATCAGCGCTTGCTGTCGTTCATGAGTTATATGTAACAATCCTTCGTTTTTAGTGTAACCACACACACACACACACACACATACTTTCTCACACGCACATACACACACACACACACACACACACATACTTTCTCTCACACACATACTTTCTCACACACACACACACACACACACACACATACACACACATGTGCGCGCGCACGTACGCATACAAACACACACACAAACACATGTACAAACACACAAACGTACGCACGCACGCACACACACACACACACACACACACACACACACACACACACACACACACACACACACACACACAAGCAATAACAGAAAAACAAGGGCGTGTATCATCCACTGTTAAGATAACATGAACAATTATCAGTCCGTCAGACTGCTTTACACAGTAGTCAGCAATCGGAAACACAACTACTGGACACGAAACACAAAAACAAACAGACAAGAGGAAAACAATGGTTACATAAATGTGTATAAAAATCAAGCATGGGAATTGTCCACGAAAACCCAAACTTCTGGGACAGTGAACTAAATTTGCCATGCAAATATAAAATGACAATTTAATAACATAATGTATGGTAGCAAATCAGTACCCGGTGAACATTTTGTATAGTTCTGACTTTTTGAATGAACATCATTTATATTTCATTTACAGATTCCTTTCAACCCTGAAAGATAACTTAACCATTCCACAATTTTATCTCCCACAATTCCGAGAGGAATGGGTCACGTGAGATAGAACGCGGGAATACGTCACTGAACGAATGGTTTCCGTCCTGTGAAGACGTGTGTTGGTGCACTGTCTCTCTTGCTTTGCTTTCATTTTCCTCTAACCTTTCTCTGTACAAGTTTTAGTTGTAGGTTAGTTGAAGTGTATTGACTATTTTGATTGTTTATCATTGTGTCAACTTGCAAGGTAAGGAAACAGTTTGGAGTTTTCGGTGTTTGTTGGTTTTTTGAACCGGGAACTTGTTGTTTCGCGTATGAATTTTATTCGTCGAAGCTAATTACACATGGAAATGTTAGGCGTCAGTCGGCGCGTTCATTGTTTTTGCAGGTGTGACCTACTATATTTGGGTCAGTTGGGATCGTTACTTGTTTTTGCACGTGTGACCTAAGGTCAGTCGGAATTGTGACTTGTTTTGGTAGGATGACATATTATTTTGGCTACGGAAATGAAGTACACGTTTGCTGACACAGTCAGTCACGATTTGCTGACATAGTCAGTCACGATTTGCTGAAGCAGCCTCTTTGTTTTTTCAGCAGCTGTCTCGATTACAGCAATTACTATCGCCTGAGGCGAACTATGGGCCACAGAAGGTCCGCTGTGCTAAGGCTGGGCACTAATCCATTGAAGATTTGAAAATCTTTGCAGTGGATTTTAAATTGTTTTCATACTGTAACGGGTGCGCTTGCTCGTCCGCAGGAATCAATATAACTTTTTCGTGTGGGTTTTGTTCGGAATATGGCGGACTCGGGAGGTGGTGAATGTGCTGCTGGCGGGAAGAAAACCGGCAAGAAACCGGCGAAAGCACAACCTTCTCAAGTGATACCGTCAGAAAAGACGGGAGTTGATAAGTCTCTTTCAATAGAGAAGAGCTCGTCTGGCCCACGTGATTGTGAAGTTACTCTGAAAATAGACAAAATTTTGGAGACAATGACTGCCTTGTCTGGCAGACTATCTGATTTGGAGAAAGTTGGTAAGCTTAATGCGACGCCTGTTGCTTCAACATCGCGTGGAACCGAGTCGCATGGAACCGAAAGCAGTTCGGCGCAAGAGTCGCAAGCGGATGGAGAAGACGGTGCTTCGGTTAGATTTGCTCATGAGCAGTTCGAAAATGAGTTTGATTCGGCTGAAGACACGGATGTTGCTTCGGACAATGATTTTGACGCAGGCATAGTAGTGGATACAGTTGGCGAGGGGATTCATCCATCTCTGGCAGATCGTTTTGAGGAAGGACTTCTTCTTCCATCAGATCGGGCACGTGTGCGAGACACTCTTCAGAACTATCCGCGGCCCAAAAATGTCACGTCGCTTCGAACGCCGACTCTCAATCGTGAATTAGATGGCAAACTGTTAGACAAGTTCGCAAAGAAAAGAGACTCGAACCTGTCCTTTGTTCAGGAACAAGTAGGTTGTACACTGAAAATTATCGCTCAGCTTATGTCCGACCTCAAAGAAAAACCAGCAAGTCGGAAGTTGAGTGAGCGTGACAGCTTTAGCAAACTGGCCGATGCGGCTCGACTTCTTATGGCTTCACACAAGGACCTGTCACAAGTGCGGCGCGAAGCACTCAGGCCGACACTTAGCCAAGACTGCAGGGCCTTATGCAATGCGCAGCTAAATTTCAAACTGACGTCTAACGAGTTTTTGTTTGGGGAGGATCTAGCGAAAAGGGTCGACGATGCAGTGAAGAACAGGAAATTATCATCCACACTGTCACAGCCCCTTTCAAAAAACGCCACCAGAGGTCGTCAGTTCTACCAAGGGCGACCTCGACAACAGTTTCAGCAGAGACAACAGTACCAGCAGAGAAGAGGTGTCTCCAACCGACAGACAGGACACAAATTCTCTCCCAAGTTCCACTCCCAACAGAGCGGGATTCCCTCCAAGAAAACAAAACGGGATTAGAATCTGATATTTGTGCGCCAGCGGTTTCTATTTTTAGGGAACAGGTCAGTTCAAATTTTGTGAATACTCCTGAGAACTTTCATAGTGGAAAAGTTGCTGATCATTTGAATAGTTGGAGACAGTTAACCTCTGATAGATGGATCCTTCAGCAAGTTGCAGGAATTGAAATTGAATTTATGATCACTGGTGAACACATTCCAGACAGGAAAGAAATTAGATTTTCTTCTTCCGAGGATGAGCTAGTGGTTAATGAGGTAGCGAAGTTAGTGGAGAAACAGATTGTTCAAGAGGTGGATCAACGGCCAGATCAACTTTTATCCAGTATTTTCTTGCGTCAGAAAAAAGATGGTAGTCAAAGGGTGATTTTAAACCTAAAAAATTTGAATCAGACAATTGAAAAGATTCACTTCAAGATGGATACATTAAAAAACGCAGTGTCATTAATGAAAAAAGATTGCTTTTTTGCCTCAGTTGATCTAAAAGATGCATATTTCTCCATACGCATCGCTCACAAGTTCAGAAAATATTTCAGATTTCAGTTTCATGGCAAAACTTTTGAGTTCCTGGCTCTTCCACAGGGATATCGTGATTCTCCCCGCATTTTCACAAAACTACTGAAGCCTGTATTGGCCCACTTACGTTTATCTGGCCATACCCTTCTGATATACATTGATGATACCCTTTTGCAAGGAGACACTTTTGAAGAATGCCAGGCAGCAGTGTTAGATACATGTGCTTTGTTGGATCGTTTGGGCTTTACTGTGCATCCTGTGAAGTCGGTATTTACACCTACTCAATGCATTGAGTTTTTAGGGTTTCAGCTTGATTCTCAGAACATGTTAGTTTCTCTGACCCCCCGGACAGTTGATAAAATTCGTACTAAGTGCGCTGATTTGGCTGGAAGAAAGAAATGTACAATTAGGCAGTTGGCTGAAGTTATCGGATATTTAGTGGCTGCCCAACCGGGTGTTTGGGTTGCACCTCTCTTTTTTAAACGATTAGAGATCGCAAAAAATGAAGCCCTTGCTGTTAGGAAAGGTGACTTTGATGCAGAACTTGTGGTTTCAGAACAAGTTCGTTCAGACCTTCTCTGGTGGATTGATAATGTAAAGCAATATCCTTCCCCTGTTAGCAGAGGCATACCTACTGTAATAGTAAAATCAGATGCTTCGAAAATAGGGTGGGGGGCGGAGTGTCAGGGTAGCACCACAGGTGGAATGTGGACCAAGGAAGAAGCTTTTGAACATATTAACTGTTTGGAACTTAAAGCAGCTTATTTTGCCTTGAAATCCCTTTGCAGGGGATTATGTCACTCTTACATTCAGTTACTTACAGACAATAGCACCACTGTTGCTTGTATTAATAACATGGGCAGCACAAAAGTTTTGTGCAACGACATTGCCAGAGACATTTGGTTGTGGTGCTTATCAAATAGTAATTGTGTAACAGCAACACACTTACCGGGTTGCCTAAATATAGAGGCAGATGCAGAATCCCGTGTAGATAGACACAACATTGAATGGCATTTGGACACACAAGTGTTTGCAGAAGTCATCAATCGGTTTGGTCTCTGTGATGTAGACTTATTTGCTTCTCGTGTTAACGCACAGTTAAGAAAGTATGTTTCATGGAAACCTGACCCAGATGCATTTGCCATTGATGCATTTTCCTTAGACTGGTCATTGTTCAAGGCGTTCTGTTTTCCGCCTTTCAGTCTCATTCCAAGAGTGCTCCAAAGGATAGAAGTCTTAGAGGCGGAGTGTGTGCTGGTGGTGCCATTATGGACAACGCAAGTGTGGTTCACGAAACTGTTGCGTCTACTAGTAGAACTGCCGGTCATGTTGCCCCGAAAAGAAAACTTACTCAGTCATCCACTGACAGGGGAGCACCATCCACTACTGAAGAAGATGAAACTAGTAGCATGTTCCTTGTCCGGACAGCCCTCCAGAAACAGGGAATTCAGGATGAAGCAACAGACATTATCATGTCAGCCTGGAGAGAGGGTACGAAGCGTAACTACGAGTCATATTTCAAACGCTGGCTTCAGCATTGCCTTGAACGGGATAGAGATCCCTTTTGTGCCTCTCCACATGAGTTGATAAGGTTTTTAACGAAACTGTTCAAAGAAGGCAAAGGATACAGCAGTTTGAACATGGCACGAAGCGCTGTTTCCGCAGTGTCCCTTCAGGATAATTGTTCAGTGGGTTGTCATCCACTGGTGAAGAAGTTTTTGAAAGGAGCTTTCAACAGACGGCCAGCTTTGCCCCGTACTTGTGTGACCTGGGACGCTAATCTAGTGCTAAATTTTTTAAAAAGAATGGTCACCGGCAAAATTTTTATCGCTGGCGCAATTGACGCTTAAAACTGTGCTGTTGTGCTTGTTGGTCTCTAGTCAAAGGGGACAGGCGATTTGGTTGATGGACTTGCGTAACATGAGTTGGACAAAGGAAGATGTACGATGTAGGTTTGGGGATTTGCTCAAAACTTCTGGCCCAAACAAACATCAGAATGAAGTGGTATTTTGTGCTTTTCCGTCTGATTTGGCAATTTGTGTTGTACATTATTTGAAACAATATGTCAAAAGAACTCGTGCATTTAGAGGAACGGAAACGAGACTCTTTATCAGTTGGACAGCCCCTCACAAAGCGGTGTCGAGAGATACTATCCGTCGATGGACAAAGATTGGATTACAAAAAGCGGGTATTGACATGACAATATTTACGCCGCATTCAACTCGTTCCGCTGCATCTAGTAAAGCTGCAAGTAAAATTCCTCTGGCAACCATTCTGAAGATTGTTGGTTGGCGTCGGGCTAACACCTTCACAACTTTTTACAAGAAACCAGTGGACAGTGGGAGGAGTTTTGGACAGGCTGTTCTGTCATGAAGAATTGGGGTAGGTTTATATGTATTTCAATTCATCGACAGTGCTAGGGTGTAAATGTTGCAGACTTTAAAGTCTCACGTGACCCATTCCTCTCGGAATTGTGGGAGATAAAATTACATAATTATGACGAGCTTACCTGAGTAAGTGAAGTCTAATTGTGGTTTTATCGACCACAATGTAGAGAGGAAAGGGATTACGTGCCTCGCCCTAAGTTGTCTTCAGAGTTATACTGATAACCGTTTTCCCTCCCTATCCCTTTCCTCTCTCTTTCTCTTTTTTCTGCACCATTTACACGTCGTTAAACAGTGACGTATTCCCGCGTTCTATCTCACGTAATCCCTTTCCTCTCTACATTGTGGTCGATAAAACCACAATTAGACTTCACTTACTCAGGTAAGCTCGTCATAATTATGTAAATTTCTCAGAATTTAGTCGATGGAAACAAATTTGGAGAGGCCACCCCCCCCCCCCCCCCCCCTCTTCCAGTTCAGTTTGATTCATATCAATTCAGTACACACAATTGTTGCAAAATGATTTGTCAAAAAATTAGTTTGCTGATAAAAAAGGGCGTAGGTCCAGCAAATAGTATACACTCTTCAAAAAAAAGTTAAGGATCGGTTAAAAAAAACGGATCTAATTATAAAAAATTGCCAAAAAATGAAACATTGACATAATAATTAAAATATTAATGTGGTGGAATTAACAAATGAACAATGAGTCTTGACCTACAATTTTGTTTGGCAAGCAGAGTTATTTCCCGTTGTGGGACTTCTCAAAAGCTTCTGCATTTTGGGAGAAAAAGGGTGTTTTTTATAGCCCCATGAAATTTGCGGAACGCATGCCAGGGCAAAAGGTTGTGATGCACGTGCTACAACAGGGTCCTGGCTATGAACATCGCTCACCAGTTTGTGTTTAAAGGTGGTCGTCTACATTTTTGCTTTTTTCAATAATCTTATGGTTAGATTTCGCTAAAAAGTTATGTCAGATGATGAATGAACCATGGGGAAAAAGTTATAGCAAAAAAAAAGTATATATAAAAAAGATTTTATTTTGGGGTAGCGTGACTCACGCTTCCAATATTTTGTTTTCTGTTTGCTGAGAACATGATTGTGCTTTGCCTAAAAATACTGACCAATCAAATTCATGTCACTATGCTTATAGCCACGCCCAAACAAGTGCAGCAACAGTTTGACACTGGAGCGCTGTCCACGCTTTTTTTTTAATACGCACGAAATGCACGGGATTTGAGAGGAGTTTTGCGCTTGGCATTTTCCAAATAAGGATATCCTACTATGAGTACTACGCTGGAATACTACAATGAATTTTCAAACGGCTACACTGGCTTCGTCTTTCCTGATCGAAAGGGGGTGTATTGTTGATAATTGTAGATAATAGACTCTGCATTTTAATGGTCAAATGGCGATTTTGGTATAAAAATGTAGACAAGGACCTTTAAAAGTTGACACGCTGACACAATTATGCACAGTAGCAACATGCCCCCACGAAGAAAACTGAACGATTTGGATAGAGGAAGGGCAATCGGATGGCTACAAGACGGTGTTGCTGCCAGGCAAGTGGCCCAGAGGCTTGCAGTGGCTCCCTCTGTCATCATCAGACTAAAACAGAGATTACAAGCAACTGGAAGAGTGCAGGAGCGACAACGTTCTGGTCGGCCCAGAGTCACCACACAAAGAGAGGATCGCATAAAAAAAATTTTTTTAAAAAAAAGAGAGGATCGCTTCATTCAGAGGCAGGCCATGCAACAAAGATTGGCTACGGCAAACAACATTAGGCAACGCCTACAAGCTACCACCAACACTGTTGTTAGTGGTCAGACGATCCGAAACCGCTTATACAACTTTGGCTTGCGTGCAAGGCGTCCAGTCCGAGGAACAACCCTGACTGCTAATCACCGAGCAGCTCGCCGAGCCTGGTGCACTCAACATGTGAGGTGGCAACGTCAGCAGTGGGCTCAGGTGTTGTTTACAGATTCTTCTTCTTCTTGTCGTTCGCCAATGCTAAACTTGGAGTCCAGCTTTGGTAATGAAGCTGGTGGTCTTATGAAGAGCCTCCGCAGGTCCATGCAGCTTCTCATGAAGGGGCACCGGCCTGGTCCAGATCTCTCTCCTCAGGGGCTGGAGATTCCTGCAGTCCTGCAGGATGTGGGCTGCATCCTGCTCTGCGTCTCCACAGGGACACACGGGGGAGGGCACGGCTCGCAGTTTTTTGTGCAGGGGTTGTTGCATTCTGTTGTGCCCTGTTCTCAGGCGGAAAATGACTACCTGTTCAGGCCTTGACAGTTGGTGGTAGCTGTCGTGCGTTGGGGGGGGGGGGGGGGGGGGTTTAAGCAGAGACTTTATGATGGTTTTCATCTCTGTGGAGCTCACTGGGTTTTCTTCTTGTTCGTCCTCCGCACCCAGTTTGGCCATTTTATCCGCTTGTTCGTTCCCCTCTATCCCGCAGTGTGAGGGGACCCTCTGCAATACAGTCTTCAGACACTTGATGTTATGAAGTGTCGTTGTAAGCTGAGGCAGTTTGTTGTTGTTGACTGCTTGCAGCACAGACAAGGCATCAGTCAGGAAGACAACTTGGGTGTCGGGATTGACCTTGCTGCTGATGGTATTGGCTGCGTGGATAAGCGCTTCTACCTCTGCTCTGTAGTTGGTGCAGTGGAGGCCAGTTGGTATAGCCTCTGCTTGCCACTCTCCACTGGGGTGTTGGATGTAGACACCAGCTCCTCCTCTCTTGACGGCATCTGTGGCGGACCCATCTGCAAAGACCCGCATCCATGCTTCTTGGGGGTATCTTTCGTCGAGCATGGCAAGTGTCAGGGCTTTCTTCTGCACATCGCTCTGCTCATCTTTTGTTGTGAGATGAGGAACTGTGGTCTGGATGGACACGTTTTCAAGGTTGTTTTTCCAGGGTGGTTCTTCAAGGGAGAAGTGTGATGGGTGAACCAGTTCAGGCATCTTTGCTTGGTGTTCTCTCTTCAGGGCCCGTGTCTCAGTCGCATAGCTTGATCTCTTTAGCCTGCCAGAAGAGAGCTGCTTCATCCTTGCATTCATTTGGTGGTCTGGAATGCACTGGTACTTGATGTCTTGTACCATGTTGTTTACAGATGAGTCCTGCTTTTGCTTGGAACCTGCTGATGGTCGCATCCGAGTGTGGAGGCGTCGCGGAGAGCGCTTTGCAGAAGGCGCTGTTCTGGAACGACAGCGTTTTGGCGGAGGCTCTGTGATGGTCTGGGGAGGGATCACCACACGTCTAAGGACACCTCTGTACCATGTAGTGGGCAACTTGACCGGTGTCTGCTACCAGAATGAGATCCTGCAACCCCTGGTCGTTCCAGCCCTCCAAGCGATCGGCCCTCGTGCTATTCTTCAGGATAACAACGCACCTCCCCATCGCTCTGCAGCTGTAAACACCTTCATCCAGCAGGCCAGGGTCAACAGGATGCTGTGGCCAGCCAACAGCCCGGACCTGAACCCCATAGAGCAAATGTGGGACGAGCTTTGTCGTCGGATACAGCAACATCACCCTCCTCCTGCCAATCTGGGTCAACTGCTGCAATGGCTCCAGCAGGAGTGGAAAGGAGTTCCCAGAGCATTCATATGCAACCTGATCCACTCCATGCGTCAACGATGTGTTGAATACCTGGCACACAACGGAGGGCACACGCGTTATTGACACTGATTCACATTGTTGTGAATTCCATTTTCGAGGGTTGTCACGTTTGACACACTCTAGCTAAATTGTCGCTGCCGCGTTCGATCTTTGCTTTGTTTGTCATTACTCCTTGGTTGTTCAATTATATAATTTTTAACAATGAAAGAATTCGGTCTTGTCTGTTTTGTGTGGCGTGCTTGTAAAAAAGTGATCCTTAACTTTTTTTGAAGAGTGTAGATACATTTAAATGTGAAACAAATTCTTCTTGCAAAATAAAATATCGTGTATGGCTTTGAAATTGACACTTAATACATAAATCCAAATACCACTAGTTTGAAAAGTATTTTTTTCCAAATTCGTCTTAAAAAATAAAACATCAACCGGATTTGTTTTTTATGGCTTTGAAATTGACTATTTATACATCAATCCAAATACTATTAGTTTCAAAATAAAAAAAATTCCAACCGTAAATAAGTACATACATTGAAGAAAAAATAAAACTCAGACTGGAAGCAAAACCAGTTACACAGCAAGGTCGTTTCACTGAGCTAATGAGATTGAACAATTATTTTGGTGGAAGAAAACACTCTTATGCAATGATAATCGATTGAACATGAATTTTAACTCCATAAACCATCGGCGGTCCACAAGAGACATGTCCAAGCATTTCCAGTTCCGTTATAACAAGAGAAGGACAAAGCCCTCATGATTCACGTTTAAAAAAAAAATGTATATAACGTCACAGGTATATGATCCGCAAGTTCGTATCCCCCTGCATTGCCATTGGCTCTGTCGACACCAGTTTATCAACACACTTGTAAACAATGCGCATGTACCAAAAACAATGCCATGATGTTATTTAGATTTAGGGGGCCCGGTAACTCAGTTGGTAGAGTACTGGACTTGTGATCGGAAGGTCGCTGGTTCGAATTCGGGCCGGGACGGACACGGGTCAACTTTATGTGCAGACCCAGAGACGGAAGCCATGTCCCAGCCCCGTGTCACCACAATGGCACGTAAAAGACCTTGGTCATTTTGCCATAAGTGCAGGTGGCTGAATACACCTAAACACGCAGACACCTGGGTAGCGCGACTCCGTTGCTGCTAGCTTTCCACTGGGAGGAAGCGACCCGAATATCCCAGCGATGGGACAATAAAGTAATACAAAAACAAGTCGCGTAAGGCGAAAATACTACATTTAGTCAAGCTGTGTAACTCACAGAATGAAACTGAACGCACTGCATTTTTTAGTAATGACCGTTGTCCGCCGCTCGTGCAAAACGCAGTGAAACTGACGAGCCTGTTTAGCGCGGTGGTGGTTTCGCTGTGCTGCATAGCACGCTTTACTGCACCTCTCTTCGTTTGAACATTCTGAGCGTGTTTTTAATCCAAACATATCATATCTATATGTTTTTGGAATCAGGAACCGACAAGGAATAAGATGGAATTAGTTTTAAATCGATTTCGGAAATTTAATTTTAATCATAATTTTTATATTTTTAATTTTCAGAGCTTGTTTTTAATCCGAATATAACATATTTATATGTTTTTGGAATCCGAAAATGATGAAGGATAAGATGAACGTAATTTTGGATCCTTTTATAAAAAAAATAATTTTAATTACAATTTTCAGATTTTTAATGACCAAACTCATTAATTAATTGTTAAGCCTCCAAGCTGAAATGCAATACCAAAGTCCGGCCTTTGTCGAAGATTGCTTTGCCAAAATTTCAATCAATTTGATTGAAAAATGAGGGTGTGACAGTGCCGCCTCAACTTTTACAAAAAGCCGGATACGATGTCATTAAAGACATTTGTCCAAAAAATGAAAAAAACCGTCTGGGGATATCATGCCCAGGAACTCTCATGTACAATTTCATAAAGATCGGTCCAGTAGTTTACTCTGAATCGCTCTACACACACGTACATACGCACAGACACACACAGACAGACACAGACAGACAGACAGACACACACACACACATACACACACAGACACACAGACACACAGACACACACACACACGCACATACACCACGACCCTCATCTCGATTCCCCCTCTATGTTAAAACATTTAGTCAAAACTTGACTAAATGTAAAAAGAAAAAAAAGTATTAGAATGCATTCAAGCTTTGATTTGTGACAACCAGCAAAGTAACCCACTGTACACTACCGACATTTCTAGGCTTGAATGTCTCTCCGAGACACAACAGCAAAATGTCACTCCAACAAACATAGCATTATTTACACAACAAATGCAAAAAGTTCTTGTTAGTAACCAACAAACTTGCTCGCAAACTCACTAACACACACACACACACACACACACACACACACACACACACACACACACACACACACACACACACACAGACACACACACACACACACACTCAGTACACATTTACTTACTTTTACACACGCAAACACACCTCACTCACGAACAAACTCACTCACTAACTGACTCAATTAGTCAATCAAGCAGCATTTGTACTGTTAAACGGAGCAAAAACAAGCTGACCATGCAGACCTGGAAGTGTACTACTCAATATCACCAGGTCTTAAGAACTTTTGACATAATCGTGACCGAGAAGAAGAAGAAGAAATACATTTCCAAAACACACTTTCATTCCAATCCGTCTATGCCCACGCGGATTCATCCCCTTAAAAAAAAGACAGACAGAAATAATAAAATGAAAAAGCAGCATTGAACAACGAAATACCAGCAGAAGCCAATATGTGACCCTCCACCACGGAATGAGTCGCATGTCACCTTTTCATGATTTTCATATTTTTACATTTTCTTAAAGAGTTTTTTATTCTCTATCCAGTGGTGAAAACCGTTTTAGAAAAGAGTGAACACTTTTCGAGTTATAAGCCTGTGACTATGGTGACCCTCACACTGTTACTAGACACCCCCGGACTTATATTAAGCCTAGCGTAGAACTGCGTGAGGTGACATGCGACTCATTTCGTGGTGGAGGGTCACATAACAAGGAGACACGAATCATCGGGGAAAATATAACGAACAGAAAGACAAAAAAAATTTTTCCCGCACACTTCCACCATCCACTCTTTCCGCAGAAAACAAAACAAAGGGTATGGCGAGACCCTCAAGGAAAGATGCACAAAGCACGGATGGCTAGCGCTGCCTCCGGACAGAAAGGGCCACCACCACCCGTTCCCCCTGAAGGAGATGCAGTTGCTCCGGCGCATTCGCACCGTGAGCTCCTACTACTCCTTCACCTTCCCCCGCTGCGAATGTGGAATGGCCCTAGACTCCCACCACCTCTTCGCAGGCTGCCAACCTCTGACCCCGGAGATGGCAACACTCTCCCAGTACAGGACTTCCCACGGACTAAGTCTACACGACTTCCTCCGACCTCATCAGTCCCTCGGCCTGATACCGATGAGAACCTTGACCCGTTCCATCCTGAAATCGTCTGTTGCCAAATGGTTCTGAGGATGCTGGAGATGCAGGCCCAGCCAGAACCAGTTCAGACTTTCGAAGGATACCCCCAAACACCCCATCCTGTCAGGCCCACCCCCATTCCTGAAATCGTCTGTGGCCAAATGACTCTGAGGTTGCTGGAAGCATAGGCCCAGCCAGATCCAGTTCAGACCTTAGAAGGACCTCCCCCCAATCCTCCCTCCTGCTGCCAACCGTCGAAAGGACAAGGAACCCAGAGGTCTGTTGGTAGAGCCTTGGCCCTGGAAAGGACAGGGTTCCCGACCCTCTATCTTGCACAGGCTGGTCGATCCTAGCCTCTGGACAGGCACGGAACCTGGCAACCTGCCAGTTGAGCCGTGTCCATGGAAGGGGGAAGGTTCCCGGACCTGTGCCCCATGTTTTTTTTCTTTTTTTTTTCCCCTCGTACCACAACCATCTAAGGTTCCCCATATTAAACTATGTGTATCTATGTTTATATCAATAGTAAATGTCTATGTGTTTATTGTTAGTAAATGTTCTACGTTACATGTATTATGAGTGTATCTTAGGTCTACATATTAATCTAGCTGGATGATCTCGGCATAGCACATCTTACTTCATTAAGCTACAAACTATTTGCTATTACTATTATTATTGCTATTATTATTATTATTATTATTATTATGAACCAACCACTTCCTTCGCTGCACCTGCCCACCTGCCGTGTTTTCCGCCGACGGGGCCGAAATCGCGTGTGGCCCGTGCACTTGTAAGTTATTCCTTACTCTTTAATTATTTACTATTATTATTATTATTGTTATTACTATTATTTTTATTATGAACAAATCATTTCCTTCGCTGCACTCGCCCACGTCCACCTGCCGTGTTTCCGCCGGCGGGGCCGAGGTCGCGTGTGTCCCGTGCGCTAGGCTTATAGTTAATGTCACAGTCACTTTGTTGTTCAGATTTGTTTAATGAAATGAATGACGCGGGCTGGGTACTGAGTGTTGGCATGTATCCAATAATTTATTTATTTATTTACGACTGTTTTTCCGTCTAGAATGCATGTGCTTGTAGTTGGTATGAGTGAGTGCGTCGCGTTCTCGCTGTGCGTCTGTCTGCGAGTGTATGAGTGCGAGTGTCTTGGTCCTTGTCGATTTGTGTTTCGTATAATGTTCACTATGTATTTTATATTTTGTAAGCGCCTAGGGCTAAATTTAGATTAGGCGCACAAATGTTCATAATAATAATAATAATAATAATAATGTATCCAACTAGAGCAGGGCAGGGTTTCCGTGAACACTGGGAATTTGTTTTAATGAATTTATGTCGCAAGAAATTACTTCATCAACAAATTCCAAATCAACACAGCGGGCTGGGTATTGAGTGTTGGTATGTATCTAAGTAGACGGGAGCTTTTACCCATGTGCAAGCCTCGACACAGGCTGTGAGATGGCTGACATAAGAAGGTAGGTGTGTCATTCACCAGAGCTGTGTACCATTTTGTGACAAGCAATTCCAGTCCTAAAATAATACGATAAAACGAGAATTTATAACGCGCACATATCTCACCACAAGGCGACTCAAGGCGCACCCATACACACTCTTTCGCATTAACAACTCAAGCACACTCATATATACTTACGCATAAATTACATGAAGATGACAAGGCAATTTTACATTTAGTCAAGTTTTGACTAAATGTTTTAACGTAGAGGGGGGAATCGAGACGAGGGTCGTGGTGTATGTGCGTGTGTGTGTCTGTCTGTGTGTGTGTGTGTGTAGAGCGATTCAGACTAAACTACTGGACCGATCTTTATGAAATTTGACATGAGAGTTCCTGGGTATGAAATCCCCGAAAGTTTTTTTTCATTTTTTTGATAAATGTCTTTGATGACGTCATATCCGGCTTTTCGTGAAAGTTGAGGCGGCACTGTCACGCCCTCATTTTTCAACCAAATTGGTTGAAATTTTGGTCAAGTAATCTTCGACGAAGCCCGGACTTTGGTATTGCATTTCAGCTTGGTGGCTTAAAAATTAATTAATGACTTTGGTCATTAAAAATCTGAAAATTGTAAAAAAAATAAAATGATTATAAAACGATCCAAATTTACGTTCATCTTATTCTCCATTATTTTCTGATTCCAAAAACATATAAATATGTTATATTTGGATTAAAAACAAGCTCTGAAAATTAAATATATAAAAATTATTATCAAAATTAAATTGTCGAAATCAATTTAAAAACACTTTCATCTTATTCCTTGTCGGTTCCTGATTCCAAAAACATATAGATATGATATGTTTGGATTAAAAACACGCTCAGAAAGTTAAAACAAAGAGAGGTACAGAAAAGCGTGCTATCCTTCTTAGCGCAACTACTACCCCGCTCTTCTTGTCAATTTCACTGCCTTTGCCATGAGCGGTGGACTGACGATGCTACGAGTATACGGTCTTGCTGAAAAATGGCATTGCGTTCAGTTTCATTCTGTGAGTTCGACAGCTACTTGACTAAATGTTGTATTTTCGCCTTACGCGACTTGTTTTATTTTAATATTGTTAGTATTCAAATCCATGTCACACACTTTGGTTTCCATGTTACAAAGGCAATGTACTGTGAAACCCTTGTAATTTACTGAACGTAGACAAACAAAATGTGCAAGTATTTCTAATTCTTTCTCGTCATGCCAAGGATATATATGGAACCAGTATTAATGAATGAAATCAATGCGTATGGTTAAAATGTCCCAGTTAAAGTAAAAAGATATCACCTTCATAACATGGTTTCCACTGGTACAAAGCTCCAGAGAATAACCCAGGTACAATCTGTGCAGCATTATTAGCAGCGCAATTATAACTAGCCTTCTCAACCTAGTTTACATTCCACTGGAGCAGCACAACGAATTGTGCAACTTTTATCCGGATTTATGGCTACAGAGACATAGATAGAATGTATGTATGTCTCTGATGGCTATTAGCACGTGCTGCGTCTCCACTTCGCTATGGGGCGTGAAAACGAGTGGCTCCACTAGGGTGTCATGAAGTCAAACAAACGCAGATTCAATTCCATTAAACCACTGGGACATATACCACAAGAATGTCTTGATATCTGAAGTCGTCGTCGTCGTCGTCGTCGTTGTTGTTGTTGTTGTTGTTGTTGTTGTTGTTGTTGTTGTTGTTGTTGTTGTTGTTGTTGTTGTGTTTGTTGTTGTTAGATACATCTTCCTTTGTGGTGAGTTGTTATAGACAAATACTTGTTCACCTCATGAGGTCAACAACATATGCATACCTTGATTCATATACAAAAAGCACTTCACCACATACCATGTTGAGATTTTTTGAACGGTTCATTGGCAATGTGACTATGCAATGCACAAAAACACTTCACCACATGCTATGTTGAGATGTTTGAACGGTCCATTGGCAATGTGACTATATATGCAAGAGTCTCAATTCAAACATGAACAGGGTGACCCAAAAAAAGGAGTACCCAAACAAAACGTCATAAATTGAACAAAAACAAAGCAATCTTCATAAAATTTATTTACACACACAAGTAGCCTTTGCATAATTTGCACAAACAATTTTAGCGTTCTAGCTTCTCTTTCAGGAAAGTTATGCTCATTCTACAGAACATGCTCCAAATGGCCTCCGCGCCGCTGCAGGCAAACTTGAACTCGCCGCGCAGTCATCAATCACCCGCACACACTCCTATTGCGAGATTCCGCGAATGGTTGTTGTGATGGCTCTCTTGAGTTCTGTGATTGTCTGTGGGTTGTTCCTGTAGACGTTGTCTTTCAGGAACCCCCAAAGATAGAAATCTGGGGGATTTAAATCCGGGGGAGGCCATTTGGAGCATGTTCTGTAGAATGAGCATAGCTTTCCTGAAAGACAAGCTAGAACGCTCAAAATTTCTGTGCAAATCATGCAGAGGCTACTTGTGTGTGTAAATAAATTTTATGAAGATTGCTTTATTTTTGTTCAATTTATGACGTTTTGTTTGGGTACTCTTTTTGGGGGGTCACCCTGTACATAAACACTTCACCACACTTCTATGTTGAGATGTTTGAACGGTTCATTGGCAAAATGACCTAGTATGCAATAGTCTCAAGCATGTACATAAACACTTCACCACACTACTATGTTGAGATGTTTGAACGGTTCATTGGCAATATGACTATGCAAGTGTCTCAAGCAAAATGGTGCCAGTTTAGTGCCGTTCTTACCTCGAATCCGAAGAAGAATGCCCACCAGTTCATATTATAACAATTAAGAACGTAATCCTGTGTTTTTTTAACAAGGAAAAGTGAAACACTGAAGACGTATGTTCGGCTTGGTTTACAATGTTAATTTGTTTACAATCTGTGAGGATGTTTCAGCAGTTTATATTCACAAGGTCACGTGAGCAATCGGCTGCAGCTGGGACATGCGAGTTATGTGATTGACAGCCCAGTTCAGAACGGAAAAGTTAATCGGTCCTTCAGTTGACACTCCCGATCAGAACGGAATTGAAAGTATAGTTCAACACGGAGAATTCCTTCAGTCCTTTGCCGGACAACCCAGTTCAGAAAAAAGTCTTCTTCAGTCCTATTCTTAAGAGTATAGTTCAGAAAGGAAAAGGTCTTTAGTCATTTAATTGAGAGTATAGATCAGAACGGAAAAGTCCTTCAGTACTTAGATTGACAGTCCCGTTCAGAACGGGACAAGTCCTTCACACTTCCAGAGGCTTGAGTGACGATCTTCTGACGGGCGATCCGAGCTGAGTGACGTCATAGTTGAGACTAGTGGCCTCCCAAATGGCGTCGACAGAGAGGCTGGGGTTGGATACAGATGTGATATCCACCGGCTGAGATAGGTCACTAAAAGAAGGTAAGAAAAAGGAGTTTACATTCAGAGACTGCACAATAAAGACATGCAAGCAAGTATCCTACAACACCGCAGTCCCTTAACAATAAGGTTTGTTACGGAAACAGCTACAAAGAAAACTAACACTACCTCGTGTGACTGGCTTCCATTCAGAGTCATTGAAAGATACGAGTTCCCTAATAATTATGTCTTGTAATATAAAGAAAAGTCGAATTTATATCTTCTTTCACAAAGCAAATGCTTTATGACTAAGAGAAAGACAACGTATTGGAAACTGATAAAATGAAACTCACTGCCTTCCCAACAGATTTCACCTTCCTTCCCTCAATTAAAGTATTTGGGAGAAGGCTCTAGTGAATGATTCCTTTTGTCAATTAAACGCTCCGTACAATTCTTGTTATTTCAATCGAAAGTATTAACATAAAATAAAGTAGTTGGAATAAACGCAGATGAAGACGACTCACTCATGATGCCTGGTGTAGTTGTGATGACGACGCAGAATGCTGTTGGCGGGGCGAGTGGATCGCACGCGACAGTAACACGTGACCAGGACCACGATCACCACCACCACTGCGCATGACAGAGTGCCGCTGACGACGTACATGTTGCGCACGTGGAATGCGCGTTCCTCTGCCCCGCCCTCGCGAAGACCCCGGATGTCGATCATAGGCCCGAACATGTCCACTGGAATCGGATAATGATAATATCATTATGGCTGCTATTATTCATGTACTTTGAAACTTGTTTATCAGTGGGCATTATATTAACTTAATTATCTATTTGTGAGCATTCTAGAAGCTTGTATATAAGAGAGCATAAAAGAATCCTGTTATTCAGTGAGCATTATAGAAACTTGTTTATCAGTGATCATTATAGAAACCTGTTTATCAGTGATCATTATAGAAACCTGTTTATCAATGAGCATTACAGAAACTTGTTTATCATTGAGCATTATAGAAACTTGTTTATCATTGAGCAACATGTTTTTCATTGAGCATTATAGAAACGTGTTTATCATTGAGCATTATAGAAACGTGTTTATCAGTGAGCATTATAGAAACCTGTTTATCATTGAGCAACTTGTTTTTCATTGAGCATTATAGAAACGTGTTTATCATTGAGCATTAATGAAACCTGTTTAGCAGTGAGCATTATAGAAACGTGTTTATCATTGAGCATTAAAGAAACTTATTTATCAGTGAGCATTAAAAACGTGTTTTATCAGTGAACATAATTATTTGCAATGACTCGCTTTGTTACTGGACACGAAATAAGTACAATAAGTCAGCCTTTTAAGACCAACGCCGCCTCGTTAACACAGTTGACCTCATCGTCTCAGATCTGGCTTTCACATTGAATAAGATCACACCTTCACTTGGCAACAAACCCAAAATGAATAGCCTCTGGGTGCTCTCTGTGCGCACGTTTGATAACAGAATGTAGTCTGTGAAAGGCACAGGAGCCTTTGTTGAAAAATAACTCATAAACAGATTTCTAACTGACCACAACAATCAGCCAGGTTGTTGATTGTTGGTATGTGACCAAGTGGTCTTATCCCATGTCAATATTTAAAGCCTGGTCAGATCTGAGACGGAGTGGGCCTTTAAAGGTCCTTGTCTACATTTTTATACCCAAATCGCCATTTGACCATTAAAATGCAGAGTCTATTATCTACACATATCAACAATACACCCCCTTTCGATCAGGAAAGACGAAGCCAGTGTAGCCGTTTGAAAATTCCTTGTAGTATTCCAGCGTATTACTCATAGTAGGATATCCTTATTTGGAAAATGCCAAGCGCAAAACTCTCTCAAATCCCGTGCATTTTGTGCGTTAAAAAAAAGCGTGGACAGCGCTCCAGTGTCAAACTGTTGCTGCACTTGTTTGGACGTGGCTATAAGCATAGTGACATGAATTTGATTGGTCAGCATTTTTAGGCAAAGCACATGTTCTCAGCAAACAGAAAACAAAATATTGGAAGAGTGAGTCACGCTACCCAAAAATAAAATCTTTTTTTACATATATTTTTTTTCAATAACTTTTTCCCCATGGTTCATTCATCATCTGACATAACCTTTTAGCGAAATCTAACCATAAGATTATTGAAAAAAAAGCAAAAATGTAGCCGACCACCTTTAATGACTGACTTGTTGTCCTTTTTTGTGTGTGTGTAGTATGACGACTTACGTGGGTACTGGCAGTTGGGTCCGGCGTGCATGTCCAGACAGAGACACAGGTAGTTGGCCACCTTGTCCACACACGTACCCCCGTTCAGACACGGCTTCCGGGCACACTCGTCTATGTCCACCTCGCAGTGAGTGCCTGCAACATAGACACGCAGCGGTCATTTTTGTGCAAAAACCTAGGATTTCTCTCTGGAAAAACAACACTATGTATAACAAATAATAATACATGGAATGATAATTATGTATTTTTCTTGTCCGTGTTCCTTTGTCATTTTAATTTGTTCTTCCTTTTATTTTTTTATTTTTACTGTTTCAATGAATTCGTTGAACTAATGCTTATCAGATTTGAATGATAGCATGAGATGCCGAATCCGAACCCTGAGGTCTTTAAAATGCAAAAACAGAAGAAGAAAAAATGCAACAAGTTATAACTATGAACAACAATAAACAACAAAATCAAAACCGCTTAAAACGGAACAAACTCTTCATGTTAGTTACGCATCTGCCTAGTTTTTATTATGACGGGAAGTATAGCTATAACTGTTATTACGAACTCACACGCAGATACGAACAATTATTCAATATTTTTCGAACATTCCCTTGCGCACAAACGAGCACACTCATGCACACAGAAAGACAGACACGCACGCTCGCATATCGCACCCATTTATGAACGCAGGCACGTATGCAGGCACAGACAAACTCATTTATTTTATTTTTTTAATTTAAATCTTGTAACGTGTTTTGAGGCTTGCGGGATTACAACGGTAATTGATTAAACTTACCTGCAAAGCCACGGGGGCAAAGGCAGGTATAACTCAAGGCGTGCTCCAAACACCTGGCTCCGTTTCGACACGGTCTGAGTGTTGCACAGGTGTGTACCTAAAACAACAGTGCCAGCATGTTCTCATGATGACACAGGCCACATTGTTTGCAAGTTCGCACAAACACATGTACGCTTTCACTCACAGACAGACAGACAGACAGGCAAAAAGGCACGCACGCACGCACGCACGCGCGCACTCACACACGCACACTCACACACGCACACTCACACAAACACACACACACACACACACACACACACACACACACACACACACACACACACACACACACACACACACACACACATATGAATGCATTACTATCACCATTAAATTCAATACTGTTTACAGTAAAACAATGATGGACAAGAACACCTTTGTACTTCACTTTCGTTTTATTGACATATTGACATTTCGAAGCAAAATGAACAAAACCTCAAAGGCTGATCTCCTACGAACAGCAATTTCATTTGCTTATTTTTATTTTTTATATATTTTTTTTATGGCGAAACGATCAATTGAAGGGGGAAAACTATGCCAGGGGAACTTGCCTTTGTGCTGCAGTTGCGTCCCTTGAAGCCAGGGTGGCAGTGACACGTAAAATTGTCCTGCAGGTTTCGACAGAAACCATGATTGTGACACGGTGTGGAAGCACACTCGTCATAGTCCAGTTCGCAACGGTTACCATGGAAACCTGTCAACAAAGCATGGAATAAATCAATGAAAATAAAGTTTATATCATAGAATTTATATCTAATCTGTCCCTGCGTCTCAGTCAAATGCAATTTGCGTGGTGAATAATGTGATAAAATCCTGTCATGGGATTATTCAAATAATGCAATGAAAACCTGTCATGAAATGAATTAAATATAAAATTGTGCCTGATGTGTCCTATCGACAACTCGCATTGCCTATACATATAGTGTCAACTTTTCATGGAATAAATCTATCAAGTATGAATCAAATACAAACTAAATTCGACTTGACACACGCCACTTGCCAGGGACTACATTTGGGGCAGCTTTCGCTGGCTCGGTTGTCTTCCATTGTACTTTCTGTCAGCAGTCACTTTCAGGTCACTAGAAGCTGACAAATGGTTTGACAGTTCCCCACCAAACTCTCTGAGTACAAAACTTATTTTGGAGACACGATTTTTAAAAATATTGTTTTGTTTGCTCAGGGTTTACACTTTAGGGGGAGACTAATTGTAAATCCTCAATTTCAAAACTGCTGCAGAAAAAACAAAAAAATCCGTAAACAGATAGACGTCCAACGTTAAAAAATTCAGAATAAAAAAGAGCCAGAAAGGTAAGCTATTGGAACGTTTGATTTATGGCAAAATAAAACATCCACAAGTACGTCGACTCAATGGTCTTTAAAGCGGACAGACAAACACCTATGGTACAGATAATAAACTTAGCTTCCACAGCGTTGCTGATGCTCAGTCTCTGGCGAGAATGATCGATAAATGACCCTCCACCACGAAATGAGTCGCATGTCATCTCGCGCGGTTCTGCGCTGGGCTTAATTTAAGACAGGGGAGTGCCTGGTAACAGTGTGAGGGTCCCCTTAGTCACAGGCTTATAACTCAAACAGTTTTTGCTCTTTTCTAAAACGGTTTTCACCACTGGATAGAGCATAAAACACTCTTTAGTAAAATGTAAAAATATGAAAATCATGCAAAGGTGACATGCGACTCATTCCGTAGGTGGAGGGTCACACATAGTCGATTGCTTTATGACTTGTTATGATTACAAGTGCAGGTTCTACAAATTTGGAGGTTTAAATGCCTCTAAATGACGAGCTATGAATTTAACACACTAAAGTTCAACATTACCAATGCTCACCAGGCTTGCAGTAACACTTATAAGAGTTGATCCCATCCACACACAAGCCGTTGACACAGGGGTTGGACGAGCACTCGTTCACGTTCACCTCGCAGTGCGAACCGTTGTATCCTGGGACGCATGCGCACCGGAAGTGGGTATTGTTTCCGTCGCACGTGCCGTTATTGAGACACGTGACCACGTCGCACATGTTGTCCACTCGTTTTTCGCAGTAACGCCCTTGAAAGCCTGTGGAAAGTTCAACAGTCTTGTGAGTTAAAAGTGTACTGACTGAAAATCAGACAGAAAGACAGACAGACAAGCTGGCAGGCAAGCAGGCAGGCATTATGAGTCAATAAAAAGATAGCATTCCATGCACAAGAACAGATCATATTAATAAATTAAGTAGACGTGCAATGCCAATGTACTGCATACCCCTAGCGAAGGACACATCGCCTCTCTCTTTCTCCCTCTGTCTCTGTCTCTCTTCCTCTGTCTCTGTCTCTGTCTCTGTCTATGTCTCTCTCTCTCTCTCTCTCTCTCTCTCTCGCTCTCTTACACCCAGTTTTAAACACAACCTTATGATCTATAATGCTTAGAACTACATAATGCGCTTCATGCACATAAACTTATATGTTCTGCCATTAATGTTTTAATGTAACCTTTTTTTTTCTTTTTTTTCCCCTAGTCATAGTTATAGTAAAATAGTTTAGTCCCTCTTTAGGGCGAGGGCCAGATGCAAAAAAGCATATCTATGCTTATTCTTGTCACCCTCGAAAAATAAAGATTTGTCATTGTCATTGTCATTCTCTCTCTCTCTCTCTCTCTCTCTCTCTCTCTCTCTCTCTCTCTCTCTCTCTCTCTCTCTCTCTCTCTCTCTCTATATATATATATATATATATATATATATCTCCCTCTCTCTCTCTCTCTCTCTCTCTCTCTCTCTCTCTCTGTCGCTGTCTATCTGTCTCTCTCCATCTCTCTCTCTCCCCCTCTCTCTCTCCTCTCTCTCTCTCTCTCAAACACACACACACACACACTAACACACGTAAATACACACCGATGCACACACAAACACACACACACACACACACACACACACATACATGCACCCCCACACACACATACACACACACACAAACACATACCCCTTTCAGAAAGGCAACATAAGCTCAGAGAGAGAGAGAGAGAGAGAGAGAGAGAGAGAGAGAGAGAGAGAGAGAGAGAGAGAGCGAGAGAGAGAGACAGAGACAGAGAGACAGAGAGAGACAGAGAGAGAGAGAGACAGAGAGCGACAGAGAGAGAGAGAGAGAGAGAGAGAGAGAGAGAGAGAGCACTTTAGACAGATATACAAAGAGAAAGAAATAGTGACAAAGTGATAGAGACCACGCGTACGTACACACACACACACACACACACACACACACACACACACACACACACACACACACACACACACACACACATAGTACATTTTGTGTGTGACTGAGTTGCAACCATGAACAGAGGCAGCTGGGCAGGGAAATAAATGTTATAATCTCTCTGATGTCCACGGTTTGAGCCATGTTTGTTTTGTCTATCTTTGGTGAACGTTCCCTCAGTTATAACTTTTAATTACCAATTCAGTGCCCCATATGGCTTTTTGACCAATCAGGACCCTCTAAATGTTATAACGTTTAGGCAGGGACCCTTTTTGTTTATCAAGCTAAAAATGAACAAGACAAAGTAAAAATTTAAATCAGCAATATCAGTGTGATTTATTCTAAAGAATGACACTTCAAATGCTGTCAGATAATACTCTCTTTATCTAAAAAAAAAAATACCGAAAAGCGAGTTTTGTCGGTGGGTGCTTTACGATACAGCGAGGCATCGCCCATCCTCTGAGTGTGCAATGCCGACCCGCTCACTTGAAATCTAATTTATCAAAGTTCGGAAAAATCAAGTGAAATTGGGTCACTCGATTTACGTCAAATGTATCTTGACGCCATTTCCCATCCGTCTGGAGTCGGTTCTAAATCTGTCGCTCTCTGTTCAATAAGAAAAAGCGAAGCAACCGAAACGCATGTTCAACATGGTTTGTTGTGTGTCAAACGCATTTGACCTGTGAATATTCATCACGTCAGGTGTGTTACTCTGATTGGCTGACCCAGGTCACGAGAATTCTTTGACTGACAGGCATAATCAGGTAGGAGCGCTCCAGTTCCCATTGCGGCTGTTCTGTCTAATTCGCGGGGTCGCTTCGAAATTTCTTTTGGTCGAATTAAACGGTAATAAAACCGTTATTTCTAATATGCTGACTGTTAGCAAATGATAACAGACATGTCTTACAAACGATATCAGCATTCGCCTAAAAGGCTCATGCTTGATATCTTTTTTCTCGACATGTCTGTTATCATTTGCTAACAGTCAGCATATCAGAAATAACTCATAATATTCACTAAATTTGCCTCAACCTTTCAAGCGAGCAGAGTGGCCGCGGGGATAAGAGCTACAGTATTCAAACACTGTTAACTCCCAAGTCGTGGGTTCGAATCCCACTCCCACCACAATTTGTGTGTACGTATCATTCTGTCCCGGCTGTGCTGCAAATCCGGTGCCAGGGTGAGAATAGTGGTGCCAGACCGATCTCATTATAGGAGTAGTGGTCCCAGACCGGTGCCAGGGTAAGAATGGTGGTGCCAGACCGGTGCCAGGGTGAAAATGACAGTGCCAGAACTATCTCATGGTAGGAGTGGTGGTGCCATAGTGGTGCCAGACAGATATCATGGAAGGAATGGTGGTGCCAGACAAATAGCAGGGTACGAATGGTGGTGCCAGACAGATGTTCGGATAGGAATGGTGGTGCCAGACAGATGTCAGGTTAGGAACAATGGTGCCAGACAGATACCGTGGAAGGAATGGTGGTGCCAGACAGACAGCAGGGTAGGAATGGTGGTGCCAGAGAGATGTCAGGATAGGAATGGTGGTGCCAGACAGATATAAGAATAGGAATGGTGGTGCCAGACAGACAGCAAGGTAGGAAAAGTGGTGCCAGACAGATAGCAGGAAAGGAATGGTGGTGCCAGACAGATGTCAGGATAGGAATGATGGTGCCAGACAGGTGTCAGGATAGGAATGGTGGTCCCAGACAGATATCAGGATAGGAATGATGGTGCCAGACAGATCTCAGGATATGAATGGTGGTGCCAGACAGATGTCAGGATAGGAATTGTGGTGCCAGACTAATACCAGGGAAGGAATGGTGGTGCCAGACAAATAGCAGGGAAGGAATGGTGGTGCCAGACAAATAGCAGGGAAGGAATGGTGGTGCCAGACAGATGTTAGAATAGGAATGGTGGTGCCAGACATATCGCCGGATAGGAATGGTGGTGCCAGACAGATGTCAGGATAGGAATGGTGGTGCCAGACAGATAGCAGGGAAGGAATGGTGGTGCCAGACAGATCGCAGGGAAGGAATGGTGGGGCCAAACAGACAGCAGGATAGGAATGGTGGTGCCAGACAAATAGCAGGATAGGATTGGTGGTGCCAGACAGGGAAGGATTGGTGGTGCCAGACAGATAGCAGGGAAAGAATGGTGGTGCCAGACAGATAGCAGGGAAGGATTGGTGGTGCCAGACAGATAGCATGGAAGGATTGGTGGTGCCAGACAGATAGCAGGGAAGGATTGGTGGTGCCAGACAGATAGCATGGAAGGAATTATGGTGCCAGACAGATAGCAGTATAAGAATGATGGTGCCAGACATATGGCAGGATATGAATGGTGGTGCCAGACAGAAAGCAGGGTAGGAATGATGGTGCCAGACAGATATCAGGGTAGGAATGATGATGCCAGACACATAGCAAGATAGGAATGGTGGTGCCAGACAGTTGACAGGATAGGAATGGTGGTGCCAGACAGATAGCAGGATAGATATGGTGGTGCCAGACAGATAGCAGGATAGGAATGGTGGTGCCAGACAGATAGCAGGATAGGAATGGTTGTGCCAGACAGATGTCATGGAAGGAATGGTGGTGCCAGACAGATAGCAGGGAAGGAATGGTGATGCCAGACAGATATCAGGATAGGAATTGTGGTGCCAGACAGATATCAGGATAGGAATTGTGGTGCCAGACAGACAGCAGGGAAGGAATGGATGGTGCCAGACAGATAGCAGGGAAGGAATGGATGGTGCCAGACAGATCGCCGGATAGGAATGGTGGTGCCAGACAAATAGCAGGATAGGAATGGTGGTGCCAGACAGATAGCAGGGAAGGATTGGTGGTGCCAGACAGATAGCAGGGAAGGAATGGTGGTGCCAGACAGATAGCAGGATAGGAATGGAGGTGCCAGACAGATAGCATTGAAGGAATGGTGGTGTCAGACAGACAGCAGGATAGGAATGGTGGTGCCAGACAGATAGCAGGGAAGGATTGGTGGTGCCAGACAGATAGCATTGAAGGAATGGTGGTGCCAGACAGACAGCAGGATAGGAATGGTGGTGCCAGACAGATAGCAGGGAAGGATTGGTGGTGCCAGACAGATAGCAGGGAAGGATTGGTGGTGCCAGACAGATAGCATGGAAGGAATGGTGGTGTCAGACAAACAGCAGGATAGGAATGGTGGTGCCAGACAGATAGCAGGGAAGGAATGGTGGTGCCAGACAGATAGCATGGAAGGATTGGTGGTGCCAGACAGATAGCATGGAAGGAATGGTGGTGTCAGAGAGACAGCAAGGTAGGAATAGCGGCGGGTGACGGGTGCCATGGTAGGAATGGTGGTGCCAGACAGATATCATGGAAGGAATGGTGGTGCCAGACAAATAGCAGGGTACGAATGGTGCTGCCAGACAGATGTCAGGTTAGGAACAGTGGTGCCAGACAGATACCATGAAAGGAATGGTGGTGCCAGACAGACAGCAGGGTAGGAATGGTGGTACCAGACAGATGTCAGGATAGGAATGGTGGTACCAGACAGATGTCAGGATAGGAATGGTGGTGCCCAATAAATAGCAGGGTAGGAGTTGTGGTGCCAGACAGATACCATAGAAGGAATGGTGGTGCCAGACAGATGTCAGGATAGGAATGATGGTGCCAGACAGATCTCAGGATAGGAATGATGGTGCCAGACAAATAGCAGGGAAGGAATTGTGGTGTCAGACTAATACCAGGGAAGGAATGGTGGTGCCAGACAGATAGCAGGGAAGGAATGGTGGTGCCAGACAGATGTCAGGATAGGAATGATGGTGCCAGACAGATAGCAGGGAATGAATGGTGGTGCCAGACAGATAGCAGGGAAGGAATGGTGGTGCCAGTCAGATAGCAGGGAAGGAATTGTGGTGCCTGACTAATACCAGGGAAGGAATGGTGGTGCCAGACAGATAGCAGGGAAGGAATGGATGGTGCCAGACAGATGTTAGAATAGGAATGGTGGTGCCAGACAGACAGCAGGGAAGGAATAATGTTGCCAGACAGATGTTAGAATAGGAATGGTGGTGCCAGACAGATGTTAGAATAGGAATGGTGGTGCCAGACATATCGCCGGATAGGAATGGTGGTGCCAGACAGATAGCAGGGAAGGAATGGATGGTGCCAGACAGATAGCAGGGAAGGAATGGATGGTGCCAGACAGATAGCAGGGAAGGATCGGTGGTGCCAGACAGATAGCAGGGAAGGAATGGTGGTGCCAGACAGATATCAGGATAGGAATGGTGGTGGCAGACAGATAGCAGGGAAGGAATGGTGGTGCCAGACAGATAGCAGAGAAGGAATGGTGGTGCCAGACAGATATCAGGAAAGGAATGGTGGTGCCAGACAGATCGCAGGGAAGGAATGGTGGTGCCAGACAGATAGCAGGGAAGGAATGGTGGTGCCAGACAGATAGCAGGCAAGGAATGGTGGTGCCAGACAGATAGCAGGGAAGGAATGGTGGTGCCAGACAGATAGCAGGGAAGGAATGGTGGTGCCAGACAGGTTGCAGGTTAGGAATAGTGGTGCCAGACAGATAACAGGGAAGGAATGGTGGTGTCAGACCGATTTCAGAATAGGAATGGTGGTGCCAGACAGGTAGCAGGGAAGGAATGGTGGTGCCAGACAGATTAATTAGTCTTACGATTAGAATTTAAGAAATCAATCCAAAAATGATTTCATCTCATTCTTTATCATTTCCTGATTCCAAAAACATAATAGATATGATAGGTTGTATTCAAAACAAGGTCAGAAAGTTAACACGAATACAGAAAAGCGCGCTTTCCTGCGTAGCACAATACGCTACCGCGCTATTCTGGCGTGTGCATATCACTGCGTTTTGCACGTGGGAGGTGAGCGATTTCCTTCTCGCGGGGATTGACGAAGCTGTAGGCCTACTGTCTTGGAGAAAAGAAATACAGTGCGTTCAGTTTCATTCCGTGAGTTCGACAGCTTGACTAGAGACTATAGAGTATACAGTCTCTGACTAAATGTAGTAATTTCGCCTCACGCGACTTGTTTCATTAGGCCATTGCCCCTTATGAAGGGTTGTGTGAGAGAGAGAGAGAGAGAGAGAGAGAGAGAGAGAGAGAGAGAGAGAGAGAGAGAGAGAGAGAGAGAGAGAGAGAGAGAGAGAGAGAGAGAGAGAGAGAGAGAGAGAGAGAGAGAGAGGGGGGGGGAGTGAAGGAAAAAGGGAGTGAGCATGGCAGAAGTGAGAGGAAGAAGCAGCTAAAAAGAAAATGGTTTTTGAAAAAAAAGGAGACAGGCACGAAAAGCGGAAGAGCAGCAGTATAGTTGACTGCAAGAAAGGGAGAAAGGGGGAAAAGGAGGAGGAAGGGAGAGACAGACACAAAGACACAAAGAGAAGATTCCATAAGAAACAGAAGATGACCAGCAAAAAAAAAGCGGCAGAAGGAACAGGACAGGGACAGAGAGAGAGGGAGTGGACAGGAAGGGGGGGGGGGGGGGGGGGATAAAAGGCGGACGTGGGTTGAAAGGCAGAGATGGAGATGAAATGTGAAAAATGTCATGCCACATTGGCAATGATATTGATCCTGCTTTTTCGTTGCTGTCATTTTGAAATGCCATCTTTCAGAGCTTGCCTCCCGTCATCTAGTTTGAGTTTGGCTGGGGAGCTTGAGATTGTTACCCCTCCAGTTCAAAATCTTTGTCCGTCTGTCTTTCAGTCTATCTTTGTCTTTCTACTTGCTTTTCTGTCTGTCTGTCTGTCTGTCTGTCTGTCTGTCTGTTTGTCTGTCTCTGTCTGTCTGTTTGTCTGTCTCTGTCTGTCTGTCTCTCTCTGTCTCTCTGTCTCTGTCTCTGTCTCTCTCTCTCTCTCTCTCTCTCTCTCTCTCTCTCTCTCTCTCTCTCTCTCTCTCTCTCTCTCTCTCTTCCCCCCCCTCCATTCTCACCGCCCACTCCAAGCTCCCCATGAATTGGTGGATGTCTGACACAATTTTTATAAAGAAAGCAAGAATGAAGAGCAGTGAAGATGAAGCTGGTAGGGCAGCCAGTGTAAAAGCCCAGACAAGAGAGAAAAGTAGCAGACCTTGCAGGACAGGGGAGGCAACACTACCTTTCTGTGCTTGTGTACTAGCATTGTCCAAAGTTGTCTCCCATCACACCGTTAAAAGCGTTTCCTCAATGCCTTTCTTTCTTCTTTATTTGGTGTTTAACGTCGTTTTCAACCACGAAGGTTATATCGCGACGGGGAAAGGGGGGAGAGGGGATAGAGCCACTTGTCAATTGTTTCTTGTTCACAAAAGCACTAATCAAAAATTTGCTCCAGGGGCTTGCAACGTAGTACAATATATTACCTTACTTGGAGAATGCAAGTTTCCAGTACAAAGGACTTAACATTTCTTACATACTGCTTGACTAAAATCTTTACAAAAATGGACTATATTCTATACAAGAAACACTTACCAAGGGTAAAAGGAGAAACAGAATCTGTTAGTCGCCTCTTACGACATGCTGGGGAGCATCGGGTAAATTCTTCTACCTAACCCCAATGCCCCTTTCAGATGGAAGAGAAAATGTTACAGAATAAACTTACAGGCTTTTCCTTCTTCAAAAATCGAAAACTAAATCAAAGTGTATTTTCTTTCAAAACTAAGAAATTGTTGTCATTGAACTAGACAAAATTTGAAGATCAAAGAAACTCTTTAAGCTACATGTTCCCTCATCTATCAACAATAAATTCTAAATTAAAAGTTGTACAACATTTTTGACACATTTGGCTAACCATACTTTACTGTCAACAGAAATCGAGGGAATGAGCGGCTCAGGCAGCGGAGACATGGGCGGCGGAAGCGGCTCTGGAAGCGGCTACATGACGGAAGACAACGAAGCCGGAATTGTTGACATCGACAACCAACCTGTGGTCACTAACATCCACCCGGACAAAACCATGCCGGTCAGACCAGACAACAAACCCGGCAGTCCGGACAGCAAGCCCGGGTCCGGCAGTGGCGGAACACGCAAACCAGGTCCCAGAGACAACAAGGCAGGTGGTTCAGTGGCACACACAGCGTCGTGGACCTTGGTGGCATGTGTGGCAGTGTTGGTCGGACTTGTGCACAGAGGTGCTGTGTTTTGACCAAGTGCTTGGTGAGAAACTGAACTTTACAAAGCAAAAACGAGAGCAAAAATAAGAGTTTTATATATTAAACACACACCGACACCGCACTTTACCTATCAGGCAACTAGACATTGGACTTCCTCAAGCGCTGGAACGACCTTAAACTCTCAGAGCTATTACCCCTGTATGGCAACTAACTAACACGAACAATGTGAGACGTGAATGAGTTTCTGGCACCGTCCAGAGGGTGCCATACAACAACACTTTGACCACCCCCACCAGCAGAGCTTGCCGAGGCTGGTGCCTGGTCAGTGTCTTGTCTGACCTGTGTGATGATTTTTTTTTAAACAAAGTCACTGCCTGTGGATGAGACATGTCACGCCTAACTGAACATGACTACTACCCAGCCATGCATGACTGCTGACAAAATCAACGTAAACCTTTCTCAAATCAGGCAACACGAAAAACAAGGAAAAGCAATACAAATCGATTCAGGTTGTTTTATTTCACTCTGTCTTCTCCGCTTTTGATGCTACGTCAAAATAATGATGACAACTTTTTTCACCATGTGCCTCAAACTAGCTGCCAGTTGGTGCTCGACTTGCCAGCATTTCGTAGCCAGCACGAGAAAGATGGAATTTTGATGAATTTAAAGTGATTTAGCCAGCAGTCAGGAGTGGAATTTCATTGAAGAGAAAGCAGAAGTCAGACACTTGAAAGCTAGCCAACAAAAGAAGTATTCAATCTCATTGAATTTTATGTGATTTTCATGATTTTGCCAGCAGAAAAGATTGAATTGAATTGCAGCAACAGTCAAAACTTGACAATTAGCTACTAGAACTGACAACAGTCAGCTTGATAGACGACACAGGGATTGAGAATCTCCTAGCATTTTGCATGGCCGACAAGGCAAGTCAGAATAATTATCAGTTTCGTTGAATTTAAAGTGATATTCAAGACTTTGACCGGGGACTGGGGTTGAATTGAGCGACTTGGGAAGGCTAGAGAGTTGGTGTTGCTTGACGTGTAATGTGTGTGACAGCCATGATCAAGATGCAGTGACATGTCCTTTATCATGGCAGCTGTCTGTCACTCGTCACTGCCAGGTGATCTGGGCAGGTCACGGTCACTTCACAGGGAAGATTGCCAGAGGCCTAACTTTGTCAGCAGTACCAAAGTCGCTTTGGAGGCATTCAATCTGTGGAAGAGATAATTGGATATTGTCTGGTCGCTGATGGAGGGGACTTTGTTGAATAAAATGTGCCGTACTTTGCATGTAGAAACAGCGTTGTGAAGGCTGAGGGTCTGGAACTGATGGAGGTGAATACAGCCTGATTCTGTGGGAGATTGATGAGGTGAATACAGCCTGATTCTGTGGGAGATTTGAGCAGAACTTACTCCATGTCTGTTCATGGAAAAGACAGTGGGATATGGCAAACACTTCTGAGAATGTGATTTAGGAGAGTTATTCTGTGCAGGGCTTTTGAGAGTTCTGTGTAGGGCTTTTGAGAGTTCTGTGTAGGGCTTTGGAGTTATTCTGTGCAAGGCTTTGGAGTTATTCTGTGCCAAGCCTGGCTTAACAGTTGACAGCAGATGTTGTAACAAGAGATATGATGGACTTTGACAAAAAGTGTTGCATGGAAAGAGAACAACTGAACAGCAGAGTGTATGAATGATGATGGACTTAATTGTCTGTATGAGCGTGATGCAGAGAATGTACATGTCTCCCAGTCACAGATGATGTTTATATTGAACATGTCCTGAGAAAGACCTTTGTGTATAAGTTGTGAATAAGAATCTATGCTGGATCCTAAGAGCTTCTTTCTTTTTTCTTCTTTTTTTTAATTATTTTTTTAAGATGGCACCCTGCCTGTAGGATTGTTATAGAAGCAGCCTTGCTGTGTCAACAGTTGGCATCAGTTATTTTGTTTAGATTGTGTTTAAGAAAGGAAAATCAGGAACAGATATTCTCTGATTCTCAAGAACTCATGCTCTGAACCAGGGTCTTTTTATGTAAGGTTAAATGTACTGATCATTATTAAGTAATTCGTACTGGTTCTTAACTAAACTGCTGTTCGAGCCATATCTTTGTGATTGCATTTTTTTGTAATTAAAGATTTGTTTTATGCAAAGAAAGGAGAAAGCAAACTTGGGATGGGATTGATTGAAAATAGAGGCAGGAAAACCTTGACTTCAATGATTGTTGGTGCAGAAAAAGTTGTATTTGACTGTATTGTTAATTGTAAGGTTGGATCAGTCATCTGAATTGTTGATTTCAACTCTAAACGAAAATGTTGAATCAGCCAGACTTGATATTGTATGTAGTACAGTGGAACCCCCATTTTAAGACAGGTCCCCCTTTTAAGACCTCAAAATAATTTGAGAAAATCAGGTTTTAAAACCTGGTAAATGTACAGACTTTATGAACAGAAAATCTGAGAAAACGGGGTTTTGAAAGGGAGGGAAGGTCTTGGGGGTCCTAAAAGGCTGGTTCTACTGTACAACTGACTGTGTAGCCAAAGAATTGGAGACAAAAATGAGAGTGAGTGAGGAATCTGGTGTTCAAACGTTGAAGAAAGTCAGCACTTGATATCATGGGAGAGGAAAAGAAACGTTGCAAGTTGGACGTGCAAACAGAAACGTTGCAAGTTGGACGTGCAAACAGAAACGTTGCAAGTTGGACGTGCAAACAGAAACGTTGCAAGTTGGACGTGCAAACAGAAACGTTGCAAGTTGGACGTGCAAACAGAAACGTTGCAAGTTGGACGTGCAAACAGAAACGTTGCAAGTTGAACGTGCAAACAGAAACGTTGCAAGTTGAACGTGCAAACAGAAACGTTGCAAGTTGGACGTGCAAACAGAAACGTTGCAAGTTGGACGTGCAAACAGAAACGTTGCAAATTGGACGTGCAAACAGAAACGTTGCAAGTTGGACGTGCAAACAGAAACGTTGCAAGTTGGACGTGCAAACAGAAACGTTGCAAGTTGGACGTGCAAACAGAAACGTTGCAAGTTGGACGTGCAAACAGAAACGTTGCAAGTTGGACGTGCAAACAGAGACTTTGCAAGTTGGACGTGCAAACAGAAACTTTGCAAGTTGGACGTGCCTGTGTCTGTGTGAAAGATACAGTGTTACAAACTTTGACGGCTGCGTTTTGTACCGACAACCCTTTTGTATGTCAGCAAGTGTCTGTAGTCTTCTCTCCAATCCCTCCCAACTTCTAAGAGTTTGTGTGTGTGTGTTTGTGTGTGCGCATGTGTTTGTGTGTGTGTGCCTTGCAGGCACACTGCATTTCTGTCATTCTGTCTTGGTTTGCTGGCTAATTTATAATGGGTATATTAAGGTGTATCTGTTCATACACGACTTAGTACCTGTATCCATATGCAGTATGTTAGTGTTTGTTCTGTGTTGGTCTTTTTATTTTGATCTAATGGTTTCTGTGTCAAAAATGTTTCCAAGGTTTCTGTAGTCAACAGGGGGTTCTTTGAAATGATACAACGGTTCACTGCGACAAAGCCTATTGGGTAGTATGTAAAATCAGGGTTTTAATGTGTGCTTGTTTGTAATTTTTTTTAGCCACTGAACTGTTGTAGGAAATCAGTTTCTGCATTTAGCCATTTATTAATAAAAAAATAAAACATTAAAATATGGTGGTTTTTTTTAATGTAATTTTTAGTTTATTCATTTATTCTTTTAATTATTATTATTATTATTTTTTATTTTATTATACTTACGTATTTAGAGTGCTGTGGACGCCACAGAGTCAGTGAAGTGATTTATGTTACAAAATACCATGTGTTTTGTTTCATTTCTTTTTTCTTTTCTTCTCATGAGAACTTTGTTTTATGACAATCAGGGTATGTTGCGCTGTGTCGCTGTCAGGTTGATATTGTCATGGATACGCTGCTTCAGGGAGGGAGAGAGGTGTACTGAGTTTTACTGCCAAACAAACTAATCCTGTGTAGGTGCTGATAGGGTGTGTTTTTCCTTTCACATTTTGTTCACACACAAAATAACAGAATTTTGCCAGTAAATTTTTGAGATTGTTGGTATTTTTTTGTTGTTGTTGTTGTATTGTTTTCTTGTGTCATTTGCACTTTACATACAACCAAAAATCTTAGAGAGGATGAGAAAAGTCCGTTTTGGAATATTTGCATTGATTTAGTTTTTTTTCCATTTTTGTATGTATTGTTTATAGCTAGTTTAGTAGGAACACGTTTAATAATAATACTTAAAAAAAAAAACTAGTTTTAGACTACCTGTGGAGAGAATTAATTGTAATCTTGCTTAATTTAAAAAAAAAAATTTTGTGTAAAAGGAACAGGGAAATGAGCACCATTGCTACACAATTTTATTTGTAGGGAAAGTATCTACCTCAGAGAATCATTTTTTTTATGATTTTAAAAGCTTTTATTTATTTATTTTTGACAAGTAGAAAGTAGCATTTTGATATATCCACATTTATTTCATTCTTGATAGTTGAGGACCGAGAACTTCTCTTGTAAGTTGTGGCCAAATGTTGGCAAAATGTATGTGTGATAACTTTTGGTTTAGCCCAATTTTTGTCTTGTTTTTCTTGTCTTTTTTACTTTATCCTTCTGGTTGTAGAAATGTTTTATGACAAGCTGGCTAGTGTCAAACCGAATCTTGCAGCACAGTTGATGCTCTTGGGTTGTGTTCAGTTTTTTGCTCATTAATATTTTGAGACAGTGGCAGTAGGAATGCCCAAATGAAAAATCACAGAGAAACTTGACCATCCTGAGCACAAAGTACATCTCAGCAGTTTGTTTCTTTCTTGATTTTCTTTGATTTTAACAAGTTTAGTGGGGATCTGGTTTTATTTATTCAGTTATTATTATTTTTTTTTAGCCAGGCAATTATTTTTCTCATGATTATATACCCCTGAACAGCAGAAATCACTGGTCTGACTCTCTTTGTATTCTCTGCAGTTAAAGATTAAGTGAAATGTCTTTTCTCCATTGCAAATGAAACCCCCCGCGGGTTAGGGGGAAGAATTTACCCGATGCTCCCCAGCATGTCGTAAGAGGCGACTAACGGATTCTGTTTCTCCTTTTACCCTTGTTAAGTGTTTCTTGTATAGAATATAGTCAATTTTTGTAAAGATTTTAGTCAAGCAGTATGTAAGAAATGTTAAGTCCTTTGTACTGGAAACTTGCATTCTCCCATAAAGAATTGCAAATGAAGGTTGTGTGTTGTATCTGATTTGAAGGGAAGCTGCATCGACAGGATCCCCATTGAACTCTCTACTTACTGACCTTTGACTTCTTGTATCTCAGTATTGCTTTCACTGCTTGAGGTGTTAATTTGATTGGTTCTTTGAGTGTGTTTAGTTGATCCATGATTTGTGAAGTGTTTTTTTTATTAACCTGTACTGATGATGTTTGTGTATAGTTTTTTGTAATAATTGATGATGATGTGTATACAAACGAAAAACAGGATCCCCAGAAGCTACCTGGCCTGTTCTAAGTCTATTATGGAGACGTGCATTTTGATGCTAAACTTGTTATCTAACATATATATATACATCTATCTATATATATTTGTACGAGTACTTGTCTGAATGGTGCGGAGATTTGTACACAAATGATTGAGATATTTTTGTGTCTGTGTGAGTGTGCTTGTAGAAAGTATATAACTACAGTTCCCACTATGTGACTGTATGTGCACTCTAATCTTCTCCTCCCTACCCCCACCCCCACCCCCCCCCCCCACCCTCCCCCATCTACCAACTCCTTTCCATACCTGTCTTTAGTTTGTTGGTGTTTAGGTAAAGGAATATCCTGGATACTTACATTTTTCAGCAAAGAGAAGTCCCATTTTCTATAAAATGGTGGGCTTTTCTACTCTGGTAACAAAATGGCTTTTTAAAAAGAACGTTTTAACGAAAATGAAATTGTTTGCACATTTGTACAGCGACTTGTTTGTGTCTATCTGTAGATCTTGTGTTGACTGTTCTGTTGTCACGTTTGTTGTTGTTGTGTACATGTTTGACAGGAATATAATTCAAACAACAAAGGGAGGTGGACTGCAACCTGTACATATATATTATTATCATGGTCTGACATAACGGAGTGTCATGCGGACTAGACACGTTGTCTTTGCACTTTGGTCTTGTGTGGATATCATTCAAACCCATGTGCACAAGACAATGTCAGCTGTATGTTTGCCAAAGCCAGTACAGATTTTCGTTTACAGACAGTAGTAAAGGGCTTGAGGATTTTTAGTTTCTTTAAATATTTGAGTTGATAGGACAGTTCTGTTTTGATTGAGGATTTCCAGATGATTATTTGTCAATTGTTTTGCAAGGTAGGACCAGGTGTGTTTCATTCAAGGCATAGTTTGGTGTTTGCAGATTTTTGTGTTCAGCAAAGTTTGTGATTTGGTTAAAGATATTAACCAACTGCTGAGGCAATGTGTCTTGTGTACGTTTTTATCATCAAACGTTCACACTTTGGTTGTAAGTAATAAGTGTAGGCTTGTGAAGTTGTGTGTGGCCGGCAAAATGTGAGAGGATCCAAAGTTATCATATTCGATGGTCAGTGCTATAGCTCCATGACGATAATGTTAGGGGAGGGTTTGCCTTGACTAGTTTTAGTTTCTACAATCTTCAAAATGGGTTTGCAAGTCTCACAAAGTCACATGCAGTTCCCAAACAAAACATGGCTATGAATCTACTTTGGTTGCTATTTTAATCACAAAATTATATGAACCCAATGTGACTTAAACAATATTTTAGGTAATCCATTGTGTGTTTGTAGGTTAGTTGTCATGGGTGTAAATTTGTGTTGTTATGATATGAACACTTTAAAGCATCCTATTTGTATACTTGGCATGTGGAAGGACACACGGCATTCAACACAGCTGAAAAGTAATGAAGAAGGCTTTTGTAGATTTTCAAGCATGCATATCTTACATGTAACATTTGTGAGAAGTTCATGATTGTTGTGTTCTGTTCATTTACCAAAAGTGATGTTTTTGTCCAGAAATGTTAAGAGTAGCGTTTAATGGCCAGTTATTTCTGGCAGGCTTTGTTTTCAGTGTTACTTCATGATTATTGTTTCTTTTGAGTATTTGCCTTGTGTTTGTACAAAATCCAACCAAAGTGAAGGTCTACTTAATTTTGCCAGAATGTCAGATAGGAAATTCTCTGTGTATGTTTGCTGTATTTTTTTTTTCAAAATGCATTTAACCAAACTATTGTTGAAAACAAGAATACCGTTTTGTTTTTAATTTCTCCACAAAATTTTGATCTACATAAAAATGAAGGCATTGCTGCTTCAAACAATGAGTTGAAGAAAGAATATTGCGAAAAATGATATGTTCCTAGTCAAATAGAATTTGTTTCAGTCAGTTTTTGAATTTAGTGCTTAAAATTACATTAATTTAATTTCTTGTACAATTCAACTGCTTTTACTTTCTGTTGAATTTTCTTAGTTTTTATTTTCCTTGTTTTTGATTTCACTGTGCTCAGGTGTCAATGATTGCTTCGATTATCATATCTCTAGGTAGAAATGTATTCCAAAGTCCCAGCAGTGCATTTGGTATTTTATAAAGGTTTTGTTTTATGAGAAAAAAAATGAGCCAGGATATCTTGGATACCTGTAAAATACACACCAAAGGATTTTATGGATTTTACTTTTACAGAAATGGGCCAGGATTTACAGGAGATGTGTAAAGTACATAATTTTAAGCGATTCTCAGATTTTTAAGTTTTAGATGTTCATAGACAAGTTGGAGAGCAGATTGAGTTATCAAGTCTAGAACCAGCTGTTGAAACATATGACTGGCAGACAGGAATAGCGGGACTAGTCACTGAAATTCAATTAAGAAGGGCGATTAACTAATTGTTGCGCTCATTGTTTTGAGCAGTATATGCGCAAATGAATAACAAGATCCCCAGAAGCTACCTGGCCTGTTCTTAGTCTATTTCAGAGACATGAATTTTAGATGCTGAAATAGAACCAGATAGGTTTTGCAGTCTTTCTAAAAATTCCTCAGGAGTGAAGTTTAATGTTCAGGTGTTGATTTTGGTTGTTTAAAGTAGTCAACATAAATGTATTACATCTCTCAGTGCCCTTTAAGGATGGTAAGGCACAAAAAAAAAGTCTGTTTACGGTAACATAGGCAAACAAAAATAGGGTCGGTAGGTCGGGATTTTTTTTATTTATTTATTTTTTTTCTAAAAAACTCCATATTTTTAAGTTATTTTGTCAAAAAACAGACTTTTTTTTTTCTTTTTTTCCCCCCCAAATGCCAAAAAAAGTAGGGTCGCGTGAAAAAATAGGGTCGGTCGGGATACCGTAAACAGATTATTTTTTGTTGTTGGCCTAAACACATGTTGATGATGTAAAAGGTTAAAATCAACACGTATCAAAAACACTAAGTGAGTTAACACTGACAAAATGTGCATGGATGACATGAATGCGAGCATGCGTGATGATGATGCGAAAGTTCTGCTGAGATGAAAGGTGATGTGTTGAATATGTACTTGTCATCAGACTCTTTTCTTCTTGTACTTGAACTGTGTACACAACCTCAAAACACTTTCGTAATCTGTATAGCATATGTTTGTCATGTTAGCCTAGCAAGAAGTGTTTTTTTGTTCTTTTTTTTTTTATACAGAATTTTTTTTCAGAATGTGATTGGAGATTGTTGCAAAAGCATTTTTATTTTATCTTTTTTTTTTTGACAACTGTCACGATTATTTTTAAGGTACTTGCAAAGAAGTTGCAGGCATGTATGACTATGGAAATAATATTTTAAGGGAATTTAAATAAAAAGAAAAAATATTTGTATTTAAACGAGACTGTTGAGATTTGAACGGGTTATGGTGTGGATGTTTAGTGTGTGTGTGTGTGTGTGTGTGTGTGTGTGTGTGTGTGTGTGTGTGTGTGTTCATCAGCGCTTGCTGTCGTTCATGAGTTATATGTAACAATCCTTCGTTTTTAGTGTAACCACACACACACACACACACACATACTTTCTCACACGCACATACACACACACACACACACACACACATACTTTCTCTCACACACATACTTTCTCACACACACACACACACACACACACATACATTCATACACACACATGTGCGCGCGCACGTACGCACACAAACACATGTACAAACACACAAACGTACGCACGCACGCACACACACACACACACACACACACACACACACACACACACACACACACACACACACACACACAAGCAATAACAGAAAAACAAGGGCGTGTATCATCCACTGTTAAGATAACATGAACAATTATCAGTCCGTCAGACTGCTTTACACAGTAGTCAGCAATCGGAAACACAACTACTGGACACGAAACACAAAAACAAACAGACAAGAGGAAAACAATGGTTACATAAATGTGTATAAAAATCAAGCATGGGAATTGTCCACGAAAACCCAAACTTCTGGGACAGTGAACTAAATTTGCCATGCAAATATAAAATGACAATTTAATAACATAATGTATGGTAGCAAATCAGTACCCGGTGAACATTTTGTATAGTTCTGACTTTTTGAATGAACATCATTTATATTTCATTTACAGATTCCTTTCAACCCTGAAAGATAACTTAACCATTCCACAATTTTATCTCCCACAATTCCGAGAGGAATGGGTCACGTGAGATAGAACGCGGGAATACGTCACTGAACGAATGGTTTCCGTCCTGTGAAGACGTGTGTTGGTGCACTGTCTCTCTTGCTTTGCTTTCATTTTCCTCTAACCTTTCTCTGTACAAGTTTTAGTTGTAGGTTAGTTGAAGTGTATTGACTATTTTGATTGTTTATCATTGTGTCAACTTGCAAGGTAAGGAAACAGTTTGGAGTTTTCGGTGTTTGTTGGTTTTTTGAACCGGGAACTTGTTGTTTCGCGTATGAATTTTATTCGTCGAAGCTAATTACACATGGAAATGTTAGGCGTCAGTCGGCGCGTTCATTGTTTTTGCAGGTGTGACCTACTATATTTGGGTCAGTTGGGATCGTTACTTGTTTTTGCACGTGTGACCTAAGGTCAGTCGGAATTGTGACTTGTTTTGGTAGGATGACATATTATTTTGGCTACGGAAATGAAGTACACGTTTGCTGACACAGTCAGTCACGATTTGCTGACATAGTCAGTCACGATTTGCTGAAGCAGCCTCTTTGTTTTTTCAGCAGCTGTCTCGATTACAGCAATTACTATCGCCTGAGGCGAACTATGGGCCACAGAAGGTCCGCTGTGCTAAGGCTGGGCACTAATCCATTGAAGATTTGAAAATCTTTGCAGTGGATTTTAAATTGTTTTCATACTGTAACGGGTGCGCTTGCTCGTCCGCAGGAATCAATATAACTTTTTCGTGTGGGTTTTGTTCGGAATATGGCGGACTCGGGAGGTGGTGAATGTGCTGCTGGCGGGAAGAAAACCGGCAAGAAACCGGCGAAAGCACAACCTTCTCAAGTGATACCGTCAGAAAAGACGGGAGTTGATAAGTCTCTTTCAATAGAGAAGAGCTCGTCTGGCCCACGTGATTGTGAAGTTACTCTGAAAATAGACAAAATTTTGGAGACAATGACTGCCTTGTCTGGCAGACTATCTGATTTGGAGAAAGTTGGTAAGCTTAATGCGACGCCTGTTGCTTCAACATCGCGTGGAACCGAGTCGCATGGAACCGAAAGCAGTTCGGCGCAAGAGTCGCAAGCGGATGGAGAAGACGGTGCTTCGGTTAGATTTGCTCATGAGCAGTTCGAAAATGAGTTTGATTCGGCTGAAGACACGGATGTTGCTTCGGACAATGATTTTGACGCAGGCATAGTAGTGGATACAGTTGGCGAGGGGATTCATCCATCTCTGGCAGATCGTTTTGAGGAAGGACTTCTTCTTCCATCAGATCGGGCACGTGTGCGAGACACTCTTCAGAACTATCCGCGGCCCAAAAATGTCACGTCGCTTCGAACGCCGACTCTCAATCGTGAATTAGATGGCAAACTGTTAGACAAGTTCGCAAAGAAAAGAGACTCGAACCTGTCCTTTGTTCAGGAACAAGTAGGTTGTACACTGAAAATTATCGCTCAGCTTATGTCCGACCTCAAAGAAAAACCAGCAAGTCGGAAGTTGAGTGAGCGTGACAGCTTTAGCAAACTGGCCGATGCGGCTCGACTTCTTATGGCTTCACACAAGGACCTGTCACAAGTGCGGCGCGAAGCACTCAGGCCGACACTTAGCCAAGACTGCAGGGCCTTATGCAATGCGCAGCTAAATTTCAAACTGACGTCTAACGAGTTTTTGTTTGGGGAGGATCTAGCGAAAAGGGTCGACGATGCAGTGAAGAACAGGAAATTATCATCCACACTGTCACAGCCCCTTTCAAAAAACGCCACCAGAGGTCGTCAGTTCTACCAAGGGCGACCTCGACAACAGTTTCAGCAGAGACAACAGTACCAGCAGAGAAGAGGTGTCTCCAACCGACAGACAGGACACAAATTCTCTCCCAAGTTCCACTCCCAACAGAGCGGGATTCCCTCCAAGAAAACAAAACGGGATTAGAATCTGATATTTGTGCGCCAGCGGTTTCTATTTTTAGGGAACAGGTCAGTTCAAATTTTGTGAATACTCCTGAGAACTTTCATAGTGGAAAAGTTGCTGATCATTTGAATAGTTGGAGACAGTTAACCTCTGATAGATGGATCCTTCAGCAAGTTGCAGGAATTGAAATTGAATTTATGATCACTGGTGAACACATTCCAGACAGGAAAGAAATTAGATTTTCTTCTTCCGAGGATGAGCTAGTGGTTAATGAGGTAGCGAAGTTAGTGGAGAAACAGATTGTTCAAGAGGTGGATCAACGGCCAGATCAACTTTTATCCAGTATTTTCTTGCGTCAGAAAAAAGATGGTAGTCAAAGGGTGATTTTAAACCTAAAAAATTTGAATCAGACAATTGAAAAGATTCACTTCAAGATGGATACATTAAAAAACGCAGTGTCATTAATGAAAAAAGATTGCTTTTTTGCCTCAGTTGATCTAAAAGATGCATATTTCTCCATACGCATCGCTCACAAGTTCAGAAAATATTTCAGATTTCAGTTTCATGGCAAAACTTTTGAGTTCCTGGCTCTTCCACAGGGATATCGTGATTCTCCCCGCATTTTCACGAAACTACTAAAGCCTGTATTGGCCCACTTACGTTTATCTGGCCATACCCTTCTGATATACATTGATGATACCCTTTTGCAAGGAGACACTTTTGAAGAATGCCAGGCAGCAGTGTTAGATACATGTGCTTTGTTGGATCGTTTGGGCTTTACTGTGCATCCTGTGAAGTCGGTATTTACACCTACTCAATGCATTGAGTTTTTAGGGTTTCAGCTTGATTCTCAGAACATGTTAGTTTCTCTGACCCCCCGGACAGTTGATAAAATTCGTACTAAGTGCGCTGATTTGGCTGGAAGAAAGAAATGTACAATTAGGCAGTTGGCTGAAGTTATCGGATATTTAGTGGCTGCCCAACCGGGTGTTTGGGTTGCACCTCTCTTTTTTAAACGATTAGAGATCGCAAAAAATGAAGCCCTTGCTGTTAGGAAAGGTGACTTTGATGCAGAACTTGTGGTTTCAGAACAAGTTCGTTCAGACCTTCTCTGGTGGATTGATAATGTAAAGCAATATCCTTCCCCTGTTAGCAGAGGCATACCTACTGTAATAGTAAAATCAGATGCTTCGAAAATAGGGTGGGGGGCGGAGTGTCAGGGTAGCACCACAGGTGGAATGTGGACCAAGGAAGAAGCTTTTGAACATATTAACTGTTTGGAACTTAAAGCAGCTTATTTTGCCTTGAAATCCCTTTGCAGGGGATTATGTCACTCTTACATTCAGTTACTTACAGACAATAGCACCACTGTTGCTTGTATTAATAACATGGGCAGCACAAAAGTTTTGTGCAACGACATTGCCAGAGACATTTGGTTGTGGTGCTTATCACATAGTAATTGTGTAACAGCAACACACTTACCGGGTTGCCTAAATATAGAGGCAGATGCAGAATCCCGTGTAGATAGACACAACATTGAATGGCATTTGGACACACAAGTGTTTGCAGAAGTCATCAATCGGTTTGGTCTCTGTGATGTAGACTTATTTGCTTCTCGTGTTAACGCACAGTTAAGAAAGTATGTTTCATGGAAACCTGACCCAGATGCATTTGCCATTGATGCATTTTCCTTAGACTGGTCATTGTTCAAGGCGTTCTGTTTTCCGCCTTTCAGTCTCATTCCAAGAGTGCTCCAAAGGATAGAAGTCTTAGAGGCGGAGTGTGTGCTGGTGGTGCCATTATGGACAACGCAAGTGTGGTTCACGAAACTGTTGCGTCTACTAGTAGAACTGCCGGTCATGTTGCCCCGAAAAGAAAACTTACTCAGTCATCCACTGACAGGGGAGCACCATCCACTACTGAAGAAGATGAAACTAGTAGCATGTTCCTTGTCCGGACAGCCCTCCAGAAACAGGGAATTCAGGATGAAGCAACAGACATTATCATGTCAGCCTGGAGAGAGGGTACGAAGCGTAACTACGAGTCATATTTCAAACGCTGGCTTCAGCATTGCCTTGAACGGGATAGAGATCCCTTTTGTGCCTCTCCACATGAGTTGATAAGGTTTTTAACGAAACTGTTCAAAGAAGGCAAAGGATACAGCAGTTTGAACATGGCACGAAGCGCTGTTTCCGCATTGTCCCTTCAGGATAATTGTTCAGTGGGTTGTCATCCACTGGTGAAGAAGTTTTTGAAAGGAGCTTTCAACAGACGGCCAGCTTTGCCCCGTACTTGTGTGACCTGGGACGCTAATCTAGTGCTAAATTTTTTAAAAAGAATGGTCACCGGCAAAATTTTTATCGCTGGCGCAATTGACGCTTAAAACTGTGCTGTTGTGCTTGTTGGTCTCTAGTCAAAGGGGACAGGCGATTTGGTTGATGGACTTGCGTAACATGAGTTGGACAAAGGAAGATGTACGATGTAGGTTTGGGGATTTGCTCAAAACTTCTGGCCCAAACAAACATCAGAATGAAGTGGTATTTTGTGCTTTTCCGTCTGATTTGGCAATTTGTGTTGTACATTATTTGAAACAATATGTCAAAAGAACTCGTGCATTTAGAGGAACGGAAACGAGACTCTTTATCAGTTGGACAGCCCCTCACAAAGCGGTGTCGAGAGATACTATCCGTCGATGGACAAAGATTGGATTACAAAAAGCGGGTATTGACATGACAATATTTACGCCGCATTCAACTCGTTCCGCTGCATCTAGTAAAGCTGCAAGTAAAATTCCTCTGGCAACCATTCTGAAGACTGTTGGTTGGCGTCGGGCTAACACCTTCACAACTTTTTACAAGAAACCAGTGGACAGTGGGAGGAGTTTTGGACAGGCTGTTCTGTCATGAAGAATTGGGGTAGGTTTATATGTATTTCAATTCATCGACAGTGCTAGGGTGTAAATGTTGCAGACTTTAAAGTCTCACGTGACCCATTCCTCTCGGAATTGTGGGAGATAAAATTACATAATTATGACGAGCTTACCTGAGTAAGTGAAGTCTAATTGTGGTTTTATCGACCACAATGTAGAGAGGAAAGGGATTACGTGCCTCGCCCTAAGTTGTCTTCAGAGTTATACTGATAACCGTTTTCCCTCCCTATCCCTTTCCTCTCTCTTTCTCTTTTTTCTGCACCATTTACACGTCGTTAAACAGTGACGTATTCCCGCGTTCTATCTCACGTAATCCCTTTCCTCTCTACATTGTGGTCGATAAAACCACAATTAGACTTCACTTACTCAGGTAAGCTCGTCATAATTATGTAAATGTCTCAGAATTTAGTCGATGGAAACAATTTGGAGAGGCCACCCCCCCCCCCCCCCCCCCTCTCCAGTTCAGTTTGATTCATATCAATTCAGTACACACAAATTGTTGCAAAATGATTTGTCAAAAAATTAATTTGCTGATAAAAAAGGGCGTAGGTCCAGCAAATAGTATACACTCTTCAAAAAAAGTTAAGGATCGGTTAAAAAAACCGGATCTAATTGTAAAATAATTGCCAAAAATGAAACATCGACATAATAATTAAAATATTAATGTGGTGGAATTAACAAATGAACAATGAGTCTTGACCTACAATTTTGTTTGGCAAGCAGAGTTATTTCCCGTTGTGGGACTTCTCAAAAGCTTCTGCATTTTGGGAGAAAAGGGTGTTTTTTTATAGCCCCATGAAATTTGCGGAACGCATGCCAGGGCAAAAGGTTGTGATGCACGTGCTACAACAGGGTCCTGGCTATGAACATCGCTCACCAGTTGTGTTTTAAAGGTGGTCGTCTACATTTTTGCTTTTTTTCAATAATCTTATGGTTAGATTTCGCTAAAAAGTTATGTCAGATGATGAATGAACCATGGGGAAAAAGTTATAGCAAAAAAAAAGTATATATAAAAAAAGATTTTATTTTTGGGTAGCGTGACTCACGCTTCCAATATTTTGTTTTCTGTTTGCTGAGAACATGATTGTGCTTTGCCTAAAAATACTGACCAATCAAATTCATGTCACTATGCTTATAGCCACGCCCAAACAAGTGCAGCAACAGTTTGACACTGGAGCGCTGTCCACGCTTTTTTTTTAATACGCACGAAATGCACGGGATTTGAGAGGAGTTTTGCGCTTGGCATTTTCCAAATAAGGATATCCTACTATGAGTACTACGCTGGAATACTACAATGAATTTTCAAACGGCTACACTGGCTTCGTCTTTCCTGATCGAAAGGGGGTGTATTGTTGATAATTGTAGATAATAGACTCTGCATTTTAATGGTCAAATGGCGATTTTGGTATAAAAATGTAGACAAGGACCTTTAAAAGTTGACACGCTGACACAATTATGCACAGTAGCAACATGCCCCCACGAAGAAAACTGAACGATTTGGATAGAGGAAGGGCAATCGGATGGCTACAAGACGGTGTTGCTGCCAGGCAAGTGGCCCAGAGGCTTGCAGTGGCTCCCTCTGTCATCATCAGACTAAAACAGAGATTACAAGCAACTGGAAGAGTGCAGGAGCGACAACGTTCTGGTCGGCCCAGAGTCACCACACAAAGAGAGGATCGCATAAAAAAAATTTTTTTAAAAAAAAGAGAGGATCGCTTCATTCAGAGGCAGGCCATGCAACAAAGATTGGCTACGGCAAACAACATTAGGCAACGCCTACAAGCTACCACCAACACTGTTGTTAGTGGTCAGACGATCCGAAACCGCTTATACAACTTTGGCTTGCGTGCAAGGCGTCCAGTCCGAGGAACAACCCTGACTGCTAATCACCGAGCAGAGCAGCTCGCGAGCCTGGTGCACTCAACATGTGAGGTGGCAACGTCAGCAGTGGGCTCAGGTGTTGTTTACAGATTCTTCTTCTTCTTGTCGTTCGCCAATGCTAAACTTGGAGTCCAGCTTTGGTAATGAAGCTGGTGGTCTTATGAAGAGCCTCCGCAGGTCCATGCAGCTTCTCATGAAGGGGCACCGGCCTGGTCCAGATCTCTCTCCTCAGGGGCTGGAGATTCCTGCAGTCCTGCAGGATGTGGGCTGCATCCTGCTCTGCGTCTCCACAGGGACACACGGGGGAGGGCACGGCTCGCAGTTTTTTGTGCAGGGGTTGTTGCATTCTGTTGTGCCCTGTTCTCAGGCGGAAAATTACTACCTGTTCAGGTCTTGACAGTTGGTGGTAGTTGTCGTGCGTTGGGGGGGGGGGGGGGGGGGGGGGTTTAAGCAGAGACTTTATGATGGTTTTCATCTCTGTGGAGCTCACTGGGTTTTCTTCTTGTTCGTCCTCCGCACCCAGTTTGGCCATTTTATCCGCTTGTTCGTTCCCCTCTATCCCGCAGTGTGAGGGGACCCTCTGCAATACAGTCTTCAGACACTTGATGTTATGAAGTGTCGTTGTAAGCTGAGGCAGTTTGTTGTTGTTGACTGCTTGCAGCACAGACAAGGCATCAGTCAGGAAGACAACTTGGTGTCGGGATTGACCTTGCTGCTGATGGTATTGGCTGCGTGGATAAGCGCTTCTACCTCTGCTCTGTAGTTGGTGCAGTGGAGGCCAGTTGGTATAGCCTCTGCTTGCCACTCTCCACTGGGGTGTTGGATGTAGACACCAGCTCCTCCTCTCTTGACGGCATCTGTGGCGGACCCATCTGCAAAGACCCGCATCCATGCTTCTTGGGGGTATCTTTCGTCGAGCATGGCAAGTGTCAGGGCTTTCTTCTGCACATCGCTCTGCTCATCTTTTGTTGTGAGATGAGGAACTGTGGTCTGGATGGACACGTTTTCAAGGTTGTTTTTCCAGGGTGGTTCTTCAAGGGAGAAGTGTGATGGGTGAACCAGTTCAGGCATCTTTGCTTGGTGTTCTCTCTTCAGGGCCCGTGTCTCAGTCGCATAGCTTGATCTCTTTAGCCTGCCAGAAGAGAGCTGCTTCATCCTTGCATTCATTTGGTGGTCTGGAATGCACTGGTACTTGATGTCTTGTACCATGTTGTTTACAGATGAGTCCTGCTTTTGCTTGGAACCTGCTGATGGTCACATCCGAGTGTGGAGGCGTCGCGGAGAGCGCTTCGCAGAAGGCGCTGTTCTGGAACGACAGCGTTTTGGCGGAGGCTCTGTGATGGTCTGGGGAGGGATCACCACACGTCTAAGGACACCTCTGTACCATGTAGTGGGCAACTTGACCGGTGTCTGCTACCAGAATGAGATCCTGCAACCCCTGGTCGTTCCAGCCCTCCAAGCGATCGGCCCTCGTGCTATTCTTCAGGATAACAACGCACCTCCCCATCGCTCTGCAGCTGTAAACACCTTCATCCAGCAGGCCAGGGTCAACAGGATGCTGTGGCCAGCCAACAGCCCGGACCTGAACCCCATAGAGCAAATGTGGGACGAGCTTTGTCGTCGGATACAGCAACATCACCCTCCTCCTGCCAATCTGGGTCAACTGCTGCAATGGCTCCAGCAGGAGTGGAAAGGAGTTCCCAGAGCATTCATATGCAACCTGATCCACTCCATGCGTCAACGATGTGTTGAATGCCTGGCACACAACGGAGGGCACACGCGTTATTGACACTGATTCACATTGTTGTGAATTCCATTTTCGAGGGTTGTCACGTTTGACACACTCTAGCTAAATTGTCGCTGCCGCGTTCGATCTTAGCTTTGTTTGTCATTACTCCTTGGTTGTTCAATTATATACTTTGGTCTTGTTTGTTTTGTGTGGCGTGCTTGTAAAAAAGTGATCCTTAACTTTTTTTGAAGAGTGTAGATACATTTAAATGTGAAACAAATTCTTCTTGCAAAATAAAATATCGTGTATGGCTTTGAAATTGACACTTAATACATAAATCCAAATACCACTAGTTTGAAAAGTATTTTTTTCCAAATTCGTCTTAAAAAATAAAACATCAACCGGATTTGTTTTTTATGGCTTTGAAATTGACTATTTATACATCAATCCAAATACTATTAGTTTCAAAATAAAAAAAATTCCAACCGTAAATAAGTACATACATTGAAGAAAAAATAAAACTCAGACTGGAAGCAAAACCAGTTACACAGCAAGGTCGTTTTCACTGAGCTAATGAGATTGAACTGTTATTTGGTGGAAGAAAACACTCTTATGCAATGATAATCGATTGAACATGAATTTTAACTCCATAAACCATCGGCGGTCCACAAGAGACATGTCCAAGCATTTCCAGTTCCGTTATAACAAGAGAAGGACAAAGCCCTCATGATTCACGTTTTAAAAAAAATGTATATAACGTCACAGGTATATGATCTGCAAGTTCGTATCCCCCTGCATTGCCATTGGCTCTGTCGACACCAGTTTATCAACACACTTGTAAACAATGCGCATGTACCAAAAACAATGCCATGATGTTATTCAGATTTAGGGGGCCCGGTAACTCAGTTGGTAGAGTACTGGACTTGTGATCGGAAGGTCGCTGGTTCGAACTCGGGCCGGGACGGACACGGGTCAACTTTATGTGCAAACCCAGGGACGGAAGCCATGTCCCACCCCCGTGTTACCACAATGGCACGTAAAAGATCTTGGTCATTCTACCATAAGTGCAGGTGGCTGAATACACCTAAACACGCAGACACTTGGTAGCGCGACTCCGTTGCTGCTAGCTTTCCACTGGGAGGAAGCGACCCGAATATCCCAGCGATGGGACAATAAAGTAATACAAAAACAAGTCGCGTAAGGCGAAAATACTACATTTAGTCAAGCTGTGTAACTCACAGAATGAAACTGAACGCACTGCATTTTTTAGTAATGACCGTTGTCCGCCGCTCGTGCAAAACGCAGTGAAACTGACGAGCCTGTTTACGGCGGGTGGTGGTTTTGCTGTGCTGCATAGCACGCTTTACTGCACCTCTCTTCGTTTGAACATTCTGAGCGTGTTTTTAATCCAAACATTATCATATCTATATGTTTTTTTGAAATCAGGAACAGACAAGGAATAAGATGGAATTGGTTTTAAATCGATTTCGTAAATTTAATTTTAATCATAACTTTCATATTTTTAATTTTCAGAGCTTGTTTTTAATCCGAATATAACATATATGTTTTTTGGAATTAGAAAATGATGAAGGATAAGATGAACGTAATTTTGAATCCTTTTATAAAAAAAAATAATTTTAATTACAATTTTAGATTTTTAATGACCAAACTCATTAATTAATTGTTAAGCCTCCAGCTGAAATGCAATACCAAAGTCCGGCCTTTGTCGAAGATTGCTTTGCCAAAATTTCAATCAATTCGATTGAAAAATGAGGGTGTGACAGTGCCGCCTCAACTTTTACAAAAGCCGGATACGATGTCATTAAAGACATTTATCCAAAAAATGAAAAAAACCGTCTGGGGATATCATGCCCAGGAACTCTCTGTACAATTTCATAAAGATCGTCCAGTAGTTTACTCTGAATCGCTCTACACAC
>NW_027127058.1:43200-88938 GCF_037325665.1 Littorina saxatilis | reverse complement strand
CTAGGCCCCCCCTTTCAAACTTCAAGAATAAGTACTATAACCTTCTAAACCGAAATAAATGTAAATGTGGACATTTGTTAGAAAAAGGATATTGCAAGGAAAAAAACTAAAAAAAACTTTAAAAAAAATTAAATAAAAAGTTTCCACACTTCCCTTCCAACTTCAAGAATAAGTACACTAGGACCTTTCAAAACAAAACATACGCATGTATGTATGCATCTGTGCATCTCCCCAGGTTAGGGGGGGGGGGTCAAAATCAGCTAGCCAAGAAAGACCCCCCTTCAAAACTGACTAGGCCAGTCAATTTTGACCTCCCCTTCAAACTTCAAGAATATGTACTTAAGGACCTTTTAAAACAAAATATGTGTATATGTGCACACTATTTGTTGGATAAATGATTTTTTTTAAATCGGAAAAAAATCAGAAAAAAATTATTAAAAAAAAAGAAGTTTCAACGCTTCCCTTCAAACTTCAAGAATAAGTACACAAGGTCCTTTTAAAACGAAATGTACGCATATATGTATGCATCTCTGCATCCCCACAAGACTAGGGGGGGGGGGGGGGGGGCAGTCATTCTTTAGGACCTTTTAAAATCAAATGTATGTATATGTGCACACTATTTGTTGGATAAATGATTTTTTTTTAAATCGGAATTTAAAACGAAATATATGTATATGTGCACACTATTTGTTGGATAAATGATTTTTTTTTAAATCGAAAAAAAATCAAAAATAAACTTACTTTAAAAAAATAAAAAATAAAAAGTTTCGACGCTTCCCTTCAAACTTCAAGAATAAGTACATTAGGTCCTTTTAAAACGAAATGTACCCATATATGTATGCATTTAAGCATCCCCACAATTTTTTTTTTTTGGGGGGGGGGGACAGTCATTCTGGGCTAGCCGTCAAAATCAGCTAGCCCAGAATGACTGCCCCCCCCCCCCCCCCAAACTTATGGGGATGCATATATGCATACAATAATGCGTACATTTCGTTTTAAAAGGACCTAGTGTACTTATTCTTGAAGTTTGAAGGTAAGCGTCGAAACTTTTTTTTAATCTTTTTTTTAAGTTGTTTTTCAATTTTTTTTTAGAATAATTTATTAAACAAATAGTGTGCACAAAAACATATATTTTGTTTTAAAAGGTCCTAAAGTACTTATTCTTGAAGTTTGAAGTGGAGGTCAAACCTGACTGGCTTAGTCAGTTTTGACCGGGGGGTCATTCTGGGCAAGCTGATTTTGACGGGAGGTCATTCTGGGCTAGCCCAGAATGACTGCCCCTCCCCCCCCCCCCCCCCAAAAAAAAAACCTTGTAGGGATGCATAGATGCATACATATTTAGGTTACACACTCCGAGTTCTGATTATCTTGCATATTTTCCCGAGGGTCGATTTTCAGGTATACCGAGCCTTTGGCGAGGTAATACATGAAAATTGACCCGAGGGAAAATATGCAAGATATTCAGGACGAGGTGTGTAAGCTATTTATCCCATTACTCCGACGTTTTCATTAAAAACACTTACTTTTTCCACTAAAACCTGCCCGTGCCTGTTTTCAGCTTGCCAAAAGCCTCCGCAGTCGAAATTCATGTCAATGAATTCATGCGCAAAGCTAGTTCCCATTTGTCAGCATAATGGACGGCGTCATTCGACTTGTATGTGGACATTCAGTCATTCATATTGCTTATAAAAAGGTCTGCTGTCTGCTTTTACATTTTGAAAGTCATTTTAAAATATCCCTGTGTATATTTGACATCGGCTTTCGTTATATTCAATTCGGCATACCGGGTTTATATTTTTACCAGAATTGCGCACGATAATGGCAGCGCAACAAATTCAGTTCGGGCCGTGCTGGTTTGATCGTTGACCCAAGTCAGTTCGCATGCAGTGTTACTGTTTGTCAGTCGGGGATAGAAATGCTGGCTGTCATCGCGCTGTTCTGTTTCGGTTTTCACACGTGGATCACTTACATATTCAGTCGTCGGGTTTAGGTGAGCCAAAGCTTCAATACTTCGCCTGTTGTAGACGTTAAGCAATAAAGCTTGGAAGTTGTATGTCGGCACTGAGAGTCGGTCGCGGTACATCGCTTTCTACTTTGTCCCGGTCTTGAGTTTGAACACCTAAGGTTGGCTACATCTAACACCTCACATCCTCTTCTCTTCCCCATATATCTTAACTGTATCTTTCGTCTTCTTCTTTTCATTTTGATGCCACTCCCTCATTTACTGAACCCCGCAGTTTACTCGACTCGGATTCACACAAGCCCGTCTAGCAGACGACAGTTCGAACAGTCTTGAACAGCACGGTTGCAAGCAGATTCAGCTATCAATGGAAGCAATACACTTAAAGCCAAAGCAAATAACCAAATGAGAAAACCTAACGTTTGATTTGACTTCATGGTGACTCTTCTGATAATTTTTTGGGCGTTGGAATGGATCTCAACGGGTTCCCAGCTACGACAACTTTTCGAGAGTTATGCACCGCAGGCATGCCTTCGACAATCGATGTCAGTTTCAGATTGAGTTTTCAAACTACCAGGTGACTGGGTTGTGTTTTGATTGCTCTCTCTCTCTCTCTCTCAGTCTCTATATTGATTTTCCCATTTGTGAATGTGTATACAAAACCATAACCCCTTTCTTATTACTATTTACATTATGTACGTCTGTAAGTAACAATAACCTTGTCAATTTTACTATCTATATTATGTGCGTCTGTATTAAGTGTTTGTATAAGGGACAGGTTGTAAGATTAGGCTTTGCCTAAAACCTCTATCCTTTGGTAATAAAGTTCAGTTTCAGTTTCAGTTTCAGTTTCTCTCTCTCTCTCTCTCACGGTTCTGTGTAGATGGCTGTCTGTGTACAAAATTAGGGAGTATCGTCCCTCGATCCCACTCGCGATACTCGTTGAACATGCCTTTGACCATGCAGTCGCTTCAGCCAGCGAAATATCTCGACTCCGCTCTTTAAATCCATGCAGAATGTGCGTATCGTATGAAGCATTCTTTATTTTCTCAATGTTGACACATGTAGGCCTGTACCTATACGTGATATTGACTTTGACACTATACAATATTTCAGTCGTATGTTGAAAAAAGTAGTCCATCTGTAAACTCCGAATATGCAGATGACCTCTATAAATTAAAGACAATGACCAATGACAGTTGAGATCGAAACTCGGTTGTGATGGGTAATTCAGAATAATCACCTCCTCAGCTAACAGAGACAAAGAGGCAGGTCATGGGATAAATATGCTTACATTTTGTTTTAAAAGGTCCTAGTGTATTTATTCTTGAAGTTTGAAGGGAAGTGTCGAAACTTTTTTTTTAATATAAATTCTTTTTAAAGTAAGTTTTTTTTCGATTTTTTCTCTCGATTTTTGTTAAAATCATTTATAAATCCAACAAATAGTGTGCACATATACATACATTTCGTTTTAAAAGGTCCTAAAGTATTTATTCTTGAAGTTTGAAGGGGAGGTCAAAACTGACTGGCCTAGTCAGTTTTGACGGGGGGGGTCATTCTGGGCTAGCTGATTTTGACGGGAGGATGACTGCCCCCCCCCCCCCCCAAAAAAACTTGTGGGGATGCGTAGATGCATACATATATGCGTACATTTCGTTTTAAAAGGTCCTAGTGTACTTATTCTTGAAGTCTGAAGGGAAGCGTCGACATTTTTTTGTTTGTTTTTAATTCTTTTTAAAGTAAGTTTTTTTCCGATTTGTTTCGATTTCTTTAAAATAATTTTTCCAACAAATAGTGTGCACATATACATATATTTCGTATTAAAAGGTCCAAAAGTAATTATTCTTGAAGTTTGAAAGGGAGGTCAAAACTGACTGGCCTAGTCAGTTTTGACGGGGGGTCATTCTGGGCTAGCTGATTTTGGCATAGATGCATACATATATCCTTACATTTCGTTTTGAAAGGTCCTAGTGTATTTATTCTTGAAGTTTGAAGGGAAGTGTCGAAACTTTTTTTTTTTATATAAATTCTTTTTAAAGTAATTTTTTTCCGATTTTTTTCGATTTTTAAAAAAGTCATTTATCCAACAAATAGTGTGCACATATACATACATTTCGTTTTAAAAGGTCCTAAAGTATTTTATTCTTGAAGTTTGAAGGGGAGGTCAAAACTGACTGGCCTAATCAGTTTTGAAGGGGGGGTCATTCTGGGCTAGCTGATTTTGACGGGAGGTCATTTTGGGCTAGCCCAGAATGACTGCCCCCCAAAAAAACTTGTGGGGATGCATAGATGCATACATATATGCGTACATTTCATTTTAAAAGGTCCCAGTGTATTTATTCTTGAAGTATAAAGGGAAGCGTCGAAACTTTTTTTTTATGTTAGGGGAAAAAATCATTTTTGCAACAAATAGTGTGCACATATACATATATTTCGTTTTAAAAGGTCCTAAAGTACTTATTCTTGAAGTTTGAAGGGGAGGTAAAAACTGACTGGCGTAGTCAGTTTTGACGGGGGGTCATTCTGGGCTAGCTGATTTTGACGGGCTAGCTGATTTTGGCTGCCCCCCCCCCCCCCCAATAAAAACGTGTGGGGATGCATAGATGCATACATATATGCGTAAATTTTGTTTTAAAAGGTCCTAGTGTATTTATTCTTGATGTTTGAATTGGAGGTCAAAACTGACTGGCTCGTCGGCATTATACTTGTCTCGTCTAAATATCGGGCCCTATTGCTACGCTGAAAACACAATAGCTGGTAATATTTCGTTTTAAAAGGTCCTAACGTACTTATTCTTGAAGTTTGAAGTGGAGGTCAAAACTGACTGGGGGGGGGGGGTCAAAATTGGCTAGCCCAGAATGACCTCCCAGTCAAAATCAGCTAGCCCAGAATGACCTCCCGGTCAAAACTGACTATGTGTCAAAATGGCCTGTTACACCGGGTTATTATGTCAACAAGTGCAAGCACCTTTTGTTTTTGCTGTTGTTTGGGTTGAAATATGACGCACTGTTTTTAACAAATTAATGTGGACGGGAAAACTGTCCTCACGATGATAGAAACGCAAAGATTGGTTGGGTTATTATTGATTTCGAACAGGATAAACTCACCACATTAGGTATCGCTGCTCGGCCTGGCTTTCAGTTATTGGACTGTATGTAGAACGACACTGTAGATGCAGGATTGTAACTTACACAATTCAATTATGCGGAATTAAATCTGGAAGGCAAGCAACATCCCATGACATGTCGCGCGCGTACCTACACAGGCACGACCGCACGCACACTCATACACACGTAGGCACGTACGCACGCATGCACGCACGCAGACACACACACACACACACAAACACACACACACACACACACACACACACACACACACACTGACACACACACACACAAACTGACACACACATAAACCCATGAACGCGGCGCGCTTGAGAAGAGAAAGAGAGGGAGAGAGATGTGGGTGACGGACAGACAGGCAGACAAACAGACAGACAGACAGACAGACAGACAGACAGACAGACAGATAGATAGATAGATAGATAGATAGACAAACAGATCGGACAGACAGGAACAGAGAGACAGAGGGGATGAATATGGGAAAACAAAACTATCACACTGCAAAAGACACCAACAATTAAAAAAACGTCAGCAAAACTTGGGAGACAACCATGTGTCGGCTTGGGTAGGAACATCTTAGTGAGGGGAAATGAAAAGCGTGAGAAAAAGCATTAACCTGTTGCACATTGCTTACAAAAAAAGGAAAGATGAATAGATAGAGAGAGAAAAGACACACTTGTACATCATTTAGCTCAAGATTCCTCATTTTTCAGAGAATACTTAATCTGTTCTGTCCTGGGATGAAGCAAGCACAGCACTATTCACTTATTTTATCTTATTGCAAACAACTATGAAAGTCCTTTATCTCGTAAAACAAGCACAAGCATCTAACAATACGCACCACCCCCCTCCCCCCCCTAACCCCCAGTGTAAATGTGTGGCAGACTGCTGTTAAAAGTGTAAGGGTAGTCCTATAAACACGTGTGGTCGAAGGGGAGTGAGGTGTTGACGATCTCAATTTGTTCTGGGGCCAGCTAGATGAGGGGGTGTCCGTCTTCATCTCTCCCTTACTGCCTTTGCCTTTCCCGGTGTAACAGGAAATTTTTACTCCACGAAAAATTTACTCCGGAGTAAAAATTTCGTACGAAATTCTTACTCCGAGTACACCTTTCGTACGCAAAAAGAACTCCCCAAGGTACGAAAAAATTACTCCCTTCACGAAATTTTGACTCCCCAAATTTTTACTTCCAGTAAAAATCTAGTACGCGAAAATGGGATGCGGGCGAAGGGATAATGCCAATAATTATGTGATCTCGCGAAAAAAAAAATGTAGCGCTACCCTCCCTCCACTCCTGCCACCACCCAGACTAACAGGAAACAGGGGAGTAAAAGTTGCGTACACCTGGCGTGGGCAGTAAATTGCTCGTGTTAGGGTGGAATAATTTATTCGTTATTTATTCGTCAGGGGAGTAACATTTTCGACCGAAATGTTGACTCGAAACACACCCGTCGTTGGAAGTAATTTTCTCGTGTTATGGGTGAGTATTTTTTTCGCAAAGGGAGTACAATTTTCGTACACAATTTTTACTCCGGAGTAAAAATCTCGTGGGAGTAATTTTCTCGTGTTACACCGGCCTTGAATTCGTTCAGGTACCCAATTCCGTCTGGGAGAGCGTATGTATTCGGCCCAGTAGCGGGGTCGAATCCCGACCATAAGCGTGAGAGGGCGCAAGCGCTCTAACCACTATGCCACTCCGGCTCTGAATATAATGTCTGCGGAATAGAATTGATGAGGCAAGACTGTTGTACAACAAAATAACTCCAAACAATACATAAAGTCGACATCGTGAGTCACACTTTGACTAATTCTATTCAACATAAAGTGGAAGAATTATTGCAGTTCTACGTGAGACTTACATTCACCCTTTGTGTTCCCTGTGAAGTCAGCTATAATTTATACCATCCACTGTGGCCGTGCCAGTTTACAGCGGTGGAGACAATCAGACCATTTTCTCTTGTGAAACGAGCAATACACCAAAGTAAAACAATGAACACGACACTGGAATGAGGGGTAAATGTGCTTACACGAGCACAAATCTTTTACCTCCATAGTGCGTTCAGGTTCGTTTCATTGTTCACATTAGAATGCCTCTTTAACGCTTCGTTTTCTTGCTTTTTATTTTTATTTAGGTCTTTGTTTGTTTGTTTGCGTTTGGGGGTTATTTTGTTTGTGTGTTAAAACGATCCACCTTCGTGGGTGGGTTATTGTTTTTTGTCGTCTCTTCAGCTGCTATTGTTAGTTGAGACCGATGGCAAGACATGCGTTAACTGATATTCTTCTTATTTTGTAAACCAAGCACAACTAAACGCCCCAAATGAGACATGCATTGACCCTCGGCCTTCCGACGACGTGGAACGCGAGGTGGTTGAGCAGCACCAATCAGGGCATCAGGCTTGATGTCTGCCACTGATCACAAGGTCGGGAAAAAGCAATCAAGGGGTAACCAAAAGACACAGAGTGGTGGTGGGGGTTAGACATGTATTAACCCTGTCTGTCCCCACGACGTCAAAAGCGAGATGGTTAATCAGTCACTTAGCTCTGATAGACATGCCGTGAACGAAGACTAACTCATAAAGACAAACAGAGGGAAAGTTGTGAGACATGCATTAACCCTTTCTGTCCTCACGACGTGAAAAGCGAGATGGTTAATCAGCCACTCAGCTCACCAGGAACTGATCTGAAGTTGGGAAAAGGCACCGAGATATTGAGACCGTCTTTGCCGTGAACGAATACTAATCCATAAAAACACACAGAGTGAAAGTTGCGAGACATGCATTAACCCTTTCTGTCACTAGGACGTAAAAAGCGCTCACCAAGCACTGATCTGAAGTTCGGCAAAAATCAACGAGATCTTGAGACCGTCGATGCCATGAACGAAGACTAACTTATAAAGACACACAGAGGGAAAGTTGCGAGACATGCATTAACCCTTTCTGTCCTCACGACGTGAAAAGCGAGATGGTTAATCAGCCACTCAACTCACCAGGTACTGATCTGATGTTGGGCTAAAGGCGGCGAGATCTTGAGACCATGCAGGAAGACTAACTTAAGGACACACAGGGTGAACGTTGTGAGATATGCATTAACCTTTCCCATCAGCACGACGCTAAAAGCACAGTGCAAGGTTAGGCAGGCAATCAGTGTTCCAACCCGTGGCGTCTGACACTGATCAGAGATGGGGAACAGATCGTGGGACCTTGACTGAGACAGCCGCCATCGACCAGCGACACTGATCCCAACCGCCTTTCTTCTCTGCTCTTCGTTCTCCGATATGTATACTCGCCTCGAATCACAGGCCCGACAACACACGGCGGATGGAACAAACCAAGTCCTGATCGAATATCGATGAACGTCGAAGAGGGGGGGGGGGGGGCGTTCTGAGACTGGCAGGAAGGAACAGGCAAAGAATAAATAAACAGATAGAAGGACACACAATACTGTTAGAAAAGGTACGCACGCGAGACTGAAAAAAAGAAAGTAGACAGAACAAGACAAACAAGTCAGGAAAAGCGATGTCAGCACATTTTTCAATCTGTCGGCCTGAAATATCAACGCTGAACTAAACATTCTTCAACGAGGCTGAGTCCTGGCTGACCGTAACCCGTTGACTGACACGCCGCTATTCTCGGTATGATATATCTTCTCAGTCTACCCATAGACCATTTATCCTGGACCGCCAACTAGCTCTCTCTCCGCTCTTTCTCTCTATTACGAGGTAGCGCCTCTCGCATTTAGGAACCTACGCTTACATGGCCTTTCAGAAATCAGGGGGACGTCATATCTGGTGTCGATTGTAAACATGGACGAAGTTGCCAAGGTAAGTTCTGAAAATGCTAAAATAAACGCAGCAAAAGTGCATATGGAACATGTTTTTCGATGAGTTTTGTTAAGTTTAGTTTTGAGTTTTGGAAAATCCCGTTCATTGTCACCTCCCATTGTCACAAATAACTGGAGCGTGCTTTCTTTTCACTGTCTTCGAATCGCTGGCCTTTCAAACCGGACGCGACGCGCCCCTGAAAGTCGAGAGTCGTAACCTCGAAGGGTCACGTGACGAGTTGGCAGTCCAGGCTATTTGGTCTATGGTCTACCGGAATACACAACATTGCCTTAACGTGAGAAAATACAGATGGAGAAGGAAAGCGGTCTCAAAGGCGAGATGTCAACAGGCGGGATATGTGGTGCTTAACCCTGTGGTCACATCTCAAACTCTTGGGTGTACGTGTACCCCCTTGAGACCAAATTCCTCCTTCAAGGACTCATTGGGGACCGGACATCCGAACAAATCTGCCAATCTCACTCGCGGCCAAATAAGTGGACACCCTCATTCAAGCTACCTTAATGAGGTTTGCCAACGTGAGGTAACTGTTCATCATGTGCCACGTGCGACATGTGAGAAAAGGAGCAGCAACAAAAGGCCGTGACATGGACAAGCACCTCTTGAGCACCTGTCTCTCTCACACTGTGGGTGACGCCTTGGGGGAGAGTGCGAGGGTCCTTTTCTCGTTTTCGTTTTGTCCATTGGCTGTTGGCCCCGGATACAAAAGCATCAAGTTCTACTTGTTTATTCTTTACAAGAATTTGTTTTGGATGTAAGGACAGGTTGGAAGTAAAGGGAGTAGCCGTAAACGTCTATCCTTGTGGAATAAAGTTTCCGCATTACCAAGTAAGCTTGCAAATTGTATAGCTTGTTTGTTTGCCAACCCCGGACCACATCGAAATCATTTTCCTGAGAGCTAGAGCTAATTTTTTTCTAGTACAGTTTTGGGTTTTTTCTTTTTTTTCTTTTCTTTTCTTTTCTTTTCTTTTCTTTTGATGTTGCTGTTTTTTATGAGCAAGAAAAAACTTTCAATTTGGAACGTTTTTGCTTCGAAGCTGAAAGGAAAAAAATGATACTGCAAGAGAACGAAAATAACTCTTTTTTTTAAACCCAGATTTTAAGACAACAATGTCAGTATATAATGTAATCAACAGAACAAATAACCGCATATTCGTAAACTAGTCTCATATCAACCCCGTGGTACCTTGAATTTGGGCGGTAAGAAATACGTTTCCCTTTTCTGGTTTAATACGACAATCTTGTCGCCTCAAAAAGAGAACCCAATTAATAACAGACTGACAAATGACTGAATCTATGCTAAGTTGGTTTCATGTTCGGGATCTGAACTGCATGCATTTAATGGTACAAAAAACCGTCGGTATATGACATTGTTCGACGCTGCACTCTCTGTCGATCGCACCTTGCAGTAAAGTCAGAGACCGCGGGAGGTAATCCAGAGTTAAAGGGAAGTAATCCACAACGGACTGTCATCAGCAAGGGAGACAACTCGATGTGAGGACGAGGTGTAGATTTCACACGGACCCGCCATCTTTTGTTGAGGGCGAGCCGAGTGCGCCGCAGTAAATGGGGGAATGCAATGTTTGATATTGTATCCCAAGAATGCACTTCATGTCGGAATCTGTACTCCAACTGCACGGCATTTGGTTGCATCAGTCGCCCAACCCAAGTTCAAGGTTCATCCACACACGCTATAAATAAGAGAGGTTACGTTTGCGGCGAAAGACTGTCCTTTTAATGAGAAACGACATCGACTTACATAAATTAAATTTTCTGACCTGGCAAAGTTCGAGAAAACGTCTTAATGCGAATAATGGCGTCACGTAAAAACTTTGTATCTTCTTCTGGATGTTTGGAAAGGAATTTCAAGAACAAAAGTTGTCTCAGTGACTTCGTCATAGCAGCAGTAGAAATTACTCGAAAGCTCGCCGTCAGGCACTGCATGTATCGGTATCGCATGTCATTATATCCAAACCCGATTCACTGCGAACGTTCCAAAATGAAATTAACAAACAAGAAAGGTTACTTATTGCAAAGTTTAATTTTTGACAAAACAAGACATTCACAAGCGACCCAACATATCCAAGTCCATCTCTTGCCAGAAAGCGGATCGAAAACATACTCAGATAAGTTTCCTTCGTTTGTTGGCTCACGTAAGTGTAGCCTATGCGATGGTAAACTTTGTCTGTCTGTGCGTGCGTGCGTATGTATGTATGTATGTGTGTATGTCTGTGGTAGAAACTTTAACATTTTTGGCTAAACACCGAAATACTCATTTCACATGGTTAATTTTCAAGCACCATCTTCAAATTATTGAAACAATGATCAACATTGTGTCGGCATGTGTGTAGTTAAAGCGTGTATCCAAAGAAAACGGGTGGTGGGGGGTTTTGAAGGGGTACAAGCAGTTGACTGGTTTGTGTCGTGTTAGGCATGTAGACGGCAGGTCAGGTGTCAAGATCAGGTCAGGGGTCGCGCGAAGGATTGTGGTCCAGTTCTCACCTCGCCGATTCGCCGGGGAAGACGATTTCATGTTGTTCGGTTTCTAAGCTCCAGAAAAGTAAATAAAGAAGATATAGTGGGGCTCCTATGTTGCAAAATCATTCAAATCATGCAACAAACACCAAATTAAGCAAATATGAAGAGTTTTATGTGCTTAACAAAACCTGATACAGAGCCATCGCGAAAAATAAAAAATGGGTAGTTTTTAAACAATTTTTCAAAATGGCCGCCAGTGTAAACGGTTGGGTATGTTAGGCATATTTCACTTCATGTGATTAACAGCAAATTTGGCGTAAATGTACATTTGCTTTTGCTTAACAAAACCTGATACAGAGCCACAGTGAAAAAATTAAGAAATCAGTAGTTTTTTTACAATTTTCAAAATGGCCGCCAATAAAAGGGTATTTAGGCATTTTTGATGCTACAAGACATTCTCTTGCAATAGAAACTAACACAAACACATTTTTAAACAAAGCAATACATGTATTGTTGGTGCAGAGAATGATTGGACGGTGTGGGTGGCAGGGTTGAAGAATTTGTGGATTACCTAAACTGTGCAAAAATAAATATATTGCACCAATTTTCATACCAAAACGAAAACATTCATTCCTGTGCTGTTATATTCAATGTATGCTATTGAGGGCACTCAACTTGGCTAACTGGAACACTTTTAAGATAAAAGGTGGCCTTTACATGGGTTATTTGACCGCCGCCCAAATAAGGGTACCCCCAAAATAAAACTGATAAAAATGTAATGTATCAACTCAAAAGTCGACTAAAATTCATAATCGCTGTATTTCGAAAACGTTGTTTGTTCTCATGTGTTTACACAACTAGCACATTCCGGCAAGTGTCTATACTCAAAAGAAACTTTGGCAGTACTTGAAACAACCATCTGTCATATATACATGCGAAGTCAAAAATATGTGGGATGTAAGTCAACAAACCTGTGGCAGTTTTTAAAATATTATTTCGTGAAGATTTGAAAGTGTACTCAAACGGTTGAACTACGCCTCGTGCGTAGACACACATTCCTGAAAGTTTCAACGCAACCCACTTGGTCATTGCTAAAATACATGGATTTTAGTTGACTTGGGTATCCCTCAAATTTGACACATAAACATCTCATCCTTGAGATCGACACATACATCAGTAGGTACAATGGCACAACACTAGAAATATGCAAGATGGCGAAATAAAACAACCTGTTCTGGATGGATAATCAAGTTGACTTTCTCTTCGTATACAACAGTGACCCAGTTGTGCCTCAGGAATTGTCGTCGGCTTTTTAAAAGGTACCCGAAGTTTTTGTCACATCTCTTTGTCACGTCAAGGGTATCCTTATTTTGACGGCGTAAATGATGATGTTAAAAAAAAATGTGCCAGATAGCGAAGATGCGAGCCTTTAATGGCATAGACAGTTTGAATAAAATGACACAGGAATAAAAGTTTGAGTTGGGGTATGAAAATGGGTGCAATAATATTTTTGCACAGTTTAGATGCTGACAGTTTTCACAGGCATGCAAGCACATTTGCAGAGAGCTGTGCTCTGCAGTCCTTCTTAGCAGCATTTGCAGCGTTTTGTTGTACAGCTCTTCTTGCAGGCACACCTCATGAGTTCTGGGCACACGCTGGATACCTCTTGAAAGCTCGTCCAGAATGACTCCCACTTTCCAGCCTTGAACTGCCAGCCCACAGAGTTTGGAAGTCTAATAGGTAGATGGCTCTTCTCAATCTCATGTCCTGCAGCAGCACCTCACTTGTAAGGGGATTATGGTCAATTTGGCAGCTCTTTTTACTGAAGAGGTACCGTCTAGCACTGTTTACACCCAGTACGTTGCTGGTTTTGTCCTACAAATGTACACCAAAAAGCTCTTGTGCTGCCCTGTCAGTGGTACTCAGCTTACAAAGAGGAGCAGACAACCCGAAGAAAGTTTGAGTGACGTCTTCAAATGCTTGCCATACTTCCCATGGGCCAAGCCTTCTGATTCCCCAATACCATTGAAGAACGACATAGTGTCACAGCCTGTAAGGCTATGCTAAATGGGCAGACAGGGTGACTTCTCTTAGCCAATGGCTTTGGCAATGTGGCGATACACTTCACCAGCAGAAAAAAACGCAACACAGCTGGAATGAGAAGCAGACTGTCTGGCCTCCTCTACATCCATGGTGCAGGAAATCAGCCTGTGGTACCCTTCACACAAAAGATGAAAAGTGACATTTTTATTTGAATGTATTTGAATAATGTTTAATATCTCAGAGAGTCGGTCAAAGCCGGGTTAGCAAGTCTTCACACAACAGACCAAAATGAAAGAAAATTATATTTCATGAATTCGTATAATTCTTACTGTTTCAGGTTAAAAAACAAACAAACACAGTTTCCAGTGACCCAACTGATTCTGGAATCTTTCTGACCGCTACATTTATTCGCTTCAAACAGTCGCTAACAGAATGTTGACCATAGTGAGGGTTCGTACGTTAAACCCATCAAATTCACAGAGGTCGCTTACAAATGATGTGCAAACATGTTCCAATTAATACAAATAAAAAAATCTTACTGTTAAGATGTATTAGGTAACAAACCTTGATACAGTAGTACTAGTGAAATCGGCTCCCTTCTGTGGCACCGGAATAAATGCAGAACGCTTGTTCCCAGGAACCGGCATGTGGTGTAACTCTTGTATATATCCTGTAAAAATAAAATTCACACCAATGCACGGTCAACTTAAAATAAGCAAAAGGATGAGAAACAAGCAACAAACCAAAATTGTAAAACTCAAAGAGCGGTACCTCTTCATTTTTCAAAACCACTTATCTCATTTGATTAGCATACACTGTATGCTTTTGTCTGTTACCTACCGTCTTTGAAAGTTTGATCACAACACTGTAAAGACATGGGGAGTGGAGTGTTTTTATCTCCAGCTGGTCATCCTACTATCTGGCCTACCCTCGCTCAGTTTTTGACTCTACCCCTCCCCACCTTATGGAAGTCCTTAACGTAGGCAGGACTAATCATTTATCTTACCATGAACAATCTCTTTCTCCTCGCCTTTTATTCAAAGTTCGTTTAATCTGTTTAAAATCACCAGCGTGGCGATCATGATTTCCTTACTTGTAATCAACAGATAGATCTAGATCTATCAGCATCACAATCCAGCTTGATGAGCTATTGCAAGATTACTCTGCATTTCAGCGCTTCACCCGATGAATAACAGACCCCAGGGGAGAATTAAACAGTAAAATGATGTGACATTGGTGAATGGATGCGTATTCTTGAAAACTTACCTTCAGAAACGTTGTTTTCGCTCAAATCAAAACACGCAATGTTGCGGAGGCCGCCATCTTGAATTTTCATGCTGCGGATATATAAAATTCTAAAAACGATCAAATTAAATACCAGAACACAAAAATACCCATAAGAGTATTTATGTCATGCATGTGTTATCAGCAGACAACTTCTGGTGCATGGTAAACCATTGAATTTTACATTTGCTGAGTTGGGAATATTTACTGCTGAGCGCTTTTGGTACGAATTTCGTCTGCTGTAAATGCAGCCTTTTATTCCCTATCAAAGACAAAAAAACCGATTTCTGAAGTGGCTCTGTATCTGAAATCCCTTAAATAATTATAAGGAACAATACCACAAAGTATGATGTTTGTTGCAAGATGTGAATGATTTATGAGTGCGTCTGCAACATACGAGCCCCACTAATACCAAAGGGAGATTTCCTACAATTTGATCTGCACAGCGTGTTTCCAATGTCCACGCGAGGAACAGCTGTCGAAAGCGCGGCAGTCAGTGTCGATCTTGCAGCCGTATCCCGGTAAGTTCAGAGACAGATCTAGTGTCTCCCACTCTGATAACGTGTCACCTACTGTTAATCCGTTTTGTTTTAATTTCTTTTTATTTCAGCAGACACGGATGTCAAACACAGTGCTAGGCAGTCACCTCTAGTGAAATGAGTTGATCTAAAGTGCCTGTAATGTTTGGATGTCTTTGCTCGTGGTTCGATTAATGTGAATTTCAAGACTTGCAGTAGAGTCTCAAGTTAAATTTACTCTGCCCGAAAAAAAACTGTCCACTACTTGAACATGCAGATATAAGGAAACGGAATGAATCTGTTCTCAAAGTCAAAATGATCACGATTTTTTCCTCAGATTCAAAACATGCACTGTCATGGTTTTGTCTGTACAATTTAGTAAGTCTTAAGTACTTTGCAACAACTTCCTTGAACGTGAAAGACAGTTTTTGAATGCTAGATCTGTATCGCGTTTCATTCCAGACTCGATCCTCTCTTTGATTGTAGATCTACTGTTTGCTGTTTACGCACTATCATTATGATTCGCTATGTAACGTTTGGTAAGCTTACCTTGCCACAGCTTTCTTGTCTTTGTTGGCATTTCTGGCTGTGTTGACCGTCAGAATTATTTTAAGAACCAGGCTGCTGCAGTCGACATGTTTCGCATATTGTAGGGTTACCATGCTGCATAGGTAAAGTGGCTTGTATAACCTGACTATTCTGTTTCAAAACACTGTTTATATTTGTGTAGGTTGTAGTCATCATAACTAATCGCATTTTGCCATTTGTTTCAGAAAGGAGGTTAACCTACAACAAGATCGACGCTATGTCAGATGAAGACTCAGCCACATGAAGACTTCCGAATTTAGATCTACTCGGCATGGTGACAAGTCTTGATGAAAAGTATAGGACTGAGGACAGCAGTGGAAAAAGTGCCCACATGGCAGGTACCTAACCTATTACCCCAGTCATTTTATCTGTTTGCCTTCTTTTGAAAATTATACATGGAGTTGATATGATGCGTTAGTTTTAACTGTGTGTGTGTGCGTGTGTGTGTGTGTTTGTGTGTGTGTGTGTTACGGAGTGAGTGAGTTTGTGTTATGTTACTGTTTGTTGATTTCTTACGGGAGCCTTGAAGGCTTCGCCTCTTGTTCATAATGATTTGTTTATCTGACCGCTAGAATGACCATTGGTTCGATATACTTGTGATTGTCTTGTTTTGCCAAAAGGTAAACGTACCAATAACTATACTTTCTTGTTTTGGGCAGTCTTATTATGCTAACAAAGAGGTAAGAGGCAATTGAGGTCGTCAATAGTCTTAAGTTAGTTTTAGCTAGTTAGATAGTTAGTTATATAATCAGTCAGTCAGTCAGTCAACCGTTCGTTCGTTCGTTCGTTAGCGCGGCCAAATGGCATGTATAAGTCAGTTGTTCCTGACAATACTTGATGAGCAAGACATGTACAAACTAACAAACCCACATGTATACAAGACATGTACAAACTAACAAACCCACATGTATACAAACGGCAACATTGTATCGTTGAACTCTGAATCGCTCGCCGTTTTAGGGCTCGCCGAAAGCATTCGTTTGACTCCGTTGTCATCGTAACCTTGCTAATGTAAGACGCATAGGCAACAACAAGAATGTTTGGCTGCGATTAATCAGGATGAGAGAAGGAGGCGGCGGAGGGGGAGGAAGGGAGGGGGGATTACTTCCACTAAACACAGAAAAGAATGTATTACAGGACTACAGGAGATTTGCATGAAAGTCAAACCGTGTTTGTGGATAAAGAAAACGAGGACTGGGAGATTCAAAGTTGCCTCTCCCATTTCTCACAGTGTCCGCGTGCTCTCTTTGTCTCAGCTAACGTTGATGATTCTAGCTATGCGGTGAATCCTGTGTGTTTTGTTTATTTGTTTTTTAGTCTCGCCATGCTTACTTTACTTAAACGGAGAATACCTCAGGAAAAAGGCGATCAGATCGCTGCAATACTTATACCTTAAGATTCTGCGTTAAAAATAATGCTACCGCGGAGGAGGACTGCCTTCACTTTGCAAAAGGATTTTTTTTAAAGCTTTAATTCAATGTTTTAAAATAGACAAAGAAAACCTACTCTTTGGGGTTTACTCCTATTGAGTAACTTACCAGTACCTCGTTTGTGTCATTGAAGAACGTTACTTGGGGCCACGTCACAGATGGCACCCCTGTCCTTCCGCCAGGCGGCTCTTCTGGACTACTTTTTGTCTCCAACACCCGAGAGAGGCAGCGCTCTGAAGCGCATTCGATCACTTTACCGTACTTGTGGTGCGTTTTCGAAAAAATCGTACCGCGTGCTTCTAGATGAAGGTACAATGGATTCCCCAGATTCCTCAGATTTGTCAAATTCGCCAGAGTAAACCCCCTCCACCACACACACACCCGCCCCCCACCCACCCAAGTTTATCTAATAGAAATGGCCATGATTGAAAAATTAAATCGCTACAAAAATCTTGCTTTCATTTGTTAAAGAATTGATAGGTTGAAAGGCGCCGTACACCTAGCAATCTTGATATATAGAGTCATTCTGGAACAAGCACCAACATTTCGTTCTGGAGAAACTTCATCTCTGGTTGTCGAAGCGGTTCTTTCAAAGAGTATTTTCGCTTTTCAGTGGACAGGATATGTTTTTTAACCATTATCTATAATATCAAATAACCAAAGGGAAGTAATCGCTCTTTATGCATACGACACGTGTAATAGAGTAAGTGACAGTTGTACGGAACCTTTTCTCCTGGCACCTGAGAGAATAACAAGCATTAAAAGGAACAAGCGACTTTCATCCTCATCTCATTATATCTCATAATGCAATTCCAGGACACTTTCTGAAAAAATGCAACTCTGGCTGTCTAAACAGATCTTAAAAGAGCATGTTGCTCCGGGGGTGTGCTAAGACCTCCCCTAATTGAACCCAAAGTTGAGCTTTGCAAATCGCAAGTCGTTTTACCGAACTTCAGCGTAATACCTTCGTGCAGTGAGCTTCGGGGAAGTAGACTTCGCGAGGCCGCGTTCGCCCAATTAATACCAGGCTTTACGACAGGATATGCTTTTCAACCGCCCTCTCGTATCGCATGTCTACCGCATTTTGCTTGTCAAATTTTATGACATACGCACTTGAGCAAAGACCTCCTTCGAGCAGTTCAAGAGGGACCCACTCGTCGCAATTTGTACATGGAAGAAGGTAGCATGTCGGCTTCTCGGTACAAGAAATGCACCTTCATAAATGTCGTATAGATATGAGCAACCGAGGCCCGCAGCCCTTGGCACTACCCCCCCCCCCCCCCCCCCCCCCCCCCCCGCCCAGTCTTCTCCCGTCTCTGTGACCGAACGTGGGTTTTTTTGCCATGACATTACTTTGAATCTAGAAGAGATATTTATTTTCTTAGATTTTGATTCTCGCCATCTTGGTGTAGAGATCGAAGTCAACACCTAGCCAGCTAAATTCCTTTGGTTTAAACAGAACTTTATTCAATTTTAATCATGACAAGAACAATGCATGGATGATTACATACTCGAGCATATAATGTTTATTTTAAGCAATCATAATAAATTCCTTTCATTGTCTCACTGTTATGTGTATGTCCGTCCACAAAAGCGAATAGGTCGATGTGCCTGTGGATGTTTCGTTTGGTGTATAATCAAACTTTCCATAAAATTAACTTCTTATTTGTTGCTTTGTTTGGTGTTTTTTTTATTCTAAGAGAGACAGTTACATTTTGGAAGTCGTTTTTGTTTCTAAACGCTGTTGAATTGAAGCCAGGTAAGTGTCATAGTGATGGTAAGTGTCATAGTGATGGTAAGTGTCATAGTGATGGTAAGTGTCATAGTGATGGTAAGTGTCATAGTGATGGTAAGTGTCATAGTGATGGTAAGTGTCATAGTGATGGTAAGTGTCATAGTGATGGTAAGTGTCATAGTGATGGTAAGTGTCATAGTGATGCAAGGTTGTACCACATTTGAGCATGGTTATAACGAAAAATATCAAGAACTGACGACAAACGGAAGACAGAAAACAACAACAACAACAACAACAACAACAACAACAACAACAACAACAAACAGTAAATCCTCCGGGGGGGATGCTTTAATTGGTTCTAAAGAAAGTGAAGTGGACAATACGGACCGACAGGACATGAAAACCGATTATATGTGGCATTGTCTGTCTTGCAGCAAAAAAGTAAAGACTGAAGCAACATAAAAACTAATTATCTCGCTTATTCTGTTCTATTATCGTGGACTGTCTTGACCATGGCTTGATCTTGGGGGTAACGCGGTATTGGATTGTGATGGTGAAGGATATATAAAGCGGCTGCGGATTTCCTTGGTGTCCAAGGGTATAGCGGCAGTGGATTTTCACCATGTGGCATAGTCTGTCCTGTCACGGTGGACTGTCCTGAAATGGTTGAATATGTTGTGGGTGCGGGAGAGGGGTTGGGTAGGTAAAGTGTCGTCTTGAAGTTGTTGATCATGTTGTGTGTAGGTGTGGATGTGGGTGTGTGTTGGGTGGGGGTGGGGGGTAGTATGGCAGTGGATTTTTTGCATCTGCCATTGTTTTTCATGTAATCGTTATAACTATCTCAAAGTTGTTGATCATGTGTTGACTTGGGGGTGGATTTTCCCATCTCAGTCCTGAGACCCGCGGCAGAAGAGGCGTAAAGGAGTACGAGTTAGGGCCAATTAGAGAGGAAGACACACAAATCTCATCGCCTCTCGTGCCTTGAAATGGCTGAAATTAACACTCGAATCTCGGCATGGGGCAATGTCTAAGATCCTCTCACACGGATTATTGGCGCTTGTTACTCTGTTGCAGACAACATCAATCTTAGTGCAGTGACGTGTTTCACAGCTGGAGGGCTTTGTTTAAGTGCAAACATTTGAGCTGGTTTTATTGTTTGTTTGTTTTGTTGTTGTTGTTGTTTTTGTGTGGTTTTTTTTTTAGATAGTGAAGTTATTGGTAATTGTGTTGCCTGATCGAAAATTGTTATAGCCCGTGAATTTGTACTGTACTGTGCATGCAATGTGTTACTACTACGCCAAAGGTACACGTGATACAACAGAAAAAGAAACGAATGTTCAGCAGAGCTTATTTTTGAAAGACAAAATAAAAAGAAAGCTGATAGGATGGAAATGGTTCATATAATGTAGATACGTACCAATTCTATCGAGATTCATCATCAAAGGAAACCAGTATGATTCCATGCCTCCTTATTTGTATCGATCTGTGAAGCTGCCATGTTCTGAAGTATTTGTGTTTTCGGGTTTTTTCACCTGCAGCTGGTTGTTTTCTTCTGTTCTTGTTCACATTCATTATTCATTATCATGCTTATTCTTGTTTGTTTTATTTGCACTTGTACGCCCCCTTGTTCTTCAAGAGACACACTCTGTGATTTGTAAATATAATTGAGAAAAGAAAGGAAAGGAATGCTGTCTGTCTATCTGTCTGTCTGTCTGCCTGCCTGCCTGCCTGCCTGCCTGCTTGCCTGCCTGCCTGCCTGTCTGTCTGTCTGTCTGTCTCTGTTCCCCCCTCTCTCTCTCTCTCTCTCTCTCTCTCTCTCTCTCTCTCTCTCTCTCTCTCTCTCTCCACACACTCTCTTTCTCTCTCTCTCTCCACCCTCTCTCTCTCTCTCTCTGTCTCTCTCTGTCTCTCTCTGTCTCTCTCTCTGTCTCTCGCTCTCTCCACCCTCTCTCTCTCTCTGTCTCTCTGTCTCCCTCTCTCTCTCTTGGTCTTGCTCAATCTCTGTCTGTCTCTCTTGGTTTTTCTCACTCTCTCTGACTTTGTCTCTGTCCGTTTCTATCACTCTCTTTGTCCCTCTTTCTGCCTCTATCTCTCTCTGTCTGTCTGTCTGTCTGTCTGTCTGTCTCTCTCTCTCTCTCTCTCTCTCTCTCTCTCTTTCTCCTTCTCTGTCTCTCTGTCTCGACGACTGTCTCTTTCTGTATCTCTTTCTCTATCACACACACACACACACACACACACACACACACACACACACACACACACACACACACACACACACACACACACACACACACACACAAGAAATGAGAACGACCCTAACTGTAGACTGACTTTTTAGTTTGCCTCGAGTGTCCTGTTTTGATCTCAGTGCTCATCTTCTGCAATGCAAGACAGGACAAGGGGATCGAAGAGGCAGCTGTCGGAATTTTTTGTTCGTTCAACCAATATCCTCGACCCACCCACCCCCCCCCCCCCCCCCACCCCCACCCTCCCACCCCACCCCTCGTCTTCCTCTTCCTTCTCCTCCTCCTTATCCTCCTTCTTTTAGTTCTCGTGTATGTGCCTGTACGTTGGTGTGTCTTTCCATCTGTCTGCCTGTGCAATGAGGGAAGTAGGAGGGAGGAGAGTGCCTGTCTGTGCTATGAGGGAAGTGGGAGGGAGGAGAGTGCCTGTCTGTGCTCTTAGGGAAGTAGGAGGGAGGAGAGTGCCTGTCTGTGCTATGAGGGAAGTAGGAGGGAGGAGAGTGCCTGTCTGTGCTATGAGGGAAGTAGGAGGGAGGAGAGTGCCTGTCTGTGCTATGAGGGAAGTAGGAGGGAGGAGAGTGTCTGTCTGTGCTATGAGGGAAGTAGGAGGGAGGAGAGTGTCTGTCTGTGCTATGAGGGAAGTAGGAGGGAGGAGAGTGTCTGTCTGTGCTATGAGGGAAGTAGGAGGGAGGAGAGTGCCTGCCTGTGCTATGAGGGAAGTGGGAGGGAGGAGAGTGCCTGCCTGTGCTATGAGGGAAGTGGGAGGGAGGAGAGTGTCTGTCTGTGCTATGAGGAAAGTAGGAGGGAGGAGAGTGCCTGTCTGTGCTATGAGGGAAGTAGGAGGGAGGAGATTGTCTGTCTGTGCTATGAGGGAAGTAGGAGGGAGGAGATTGTCTGTCTGTGCTATGAGGGAAGTAGGAGGGAGGAGAGTGTCTGTCTGTGCAATGAGGGAAGTAGGAGGGAGGAGAGTGCCTGTCTGTGCTGTGAGGGAAGTAGGAGGGAGGAGAATGCCTGTCTGTGCTATGAGGGAAGTTGGAGGGAGGAGAGTGCCTGTCTGTGCTATGAGGGAAGTAGGAGGGAGGAGAGTGCCTGTCTGTGCTATGAGGGAAGTGGGAGGGAGGAGAGTGCCTGTCTGTGCTATGAGGGAAGTTGGAGGGAGGAGAGTGCCTGTCTGTGCTATGAGGGAAGTAGGAGGGAGGAGAGTGCCTGTCTGTGCTATGAGGGAAGTTGGAAGGAGGAGAGTGCCTGTCTGTGCTGTGAGGGAAGTAGGAGGGAGGAGAGTGCCTGTCTGTGCTGTGAGGGAAGTAGGAGGGAGGAGAGTGCCTGTCTGTGCTGTGAGGGAAGTTGGAGGGAGGAGATTGTCTGTCTGTGCTATGAGGGAAGTAGGAGGGAGGAGAATGCCTGTCTGTGCTATGAGGGAAGTTGGAAGGAGGAGAGTGCCTGTCTGTGCTGTGAGGGAAGTAGGAGGGAGGAGAGTGCCTGTCTGTGCTGTGAGGGAAGTAGGAGGGAGGAGAGTGCCTGTCTGTGCTGTGAGGGAAGTTGGAGGGAGGAGATTGTCTGTCTGTGCTATGAGGGAAGTAGGAGGGAGGAGAGTGCCTGCCTGTGCTATGAGGGAAGTAGGAGGGAGGAGAGTGCCTGTCTGTGCTGTGAGGGAAGTAGGAGGGAGGAGAGTGCCTGTCTGTGCTGTGAGGGAAGTAGGAGGGAGGAGATTGTCTGTCTGTGCTATGAGGGAAGTAGGAGGGAGGAGAGTGCCTGTCTGTGCTGTGAGGGAAGTAGGAGGGAGGAGAGTGCCTGCCTGTGCTGTGAGGAAAGTAGGAGGGAGGAGAGTGCCTGTCTGTGCTGTGAGGGAAGTAGGAGGGAGGAGAGTGCCTGTCTGTGCTGTGAGGAAAGTTGGAGGGAGGAGAGTGCCTGTCTGTGCTGTGAGGGAAGTAGGAGGGAGGAGAGTGCCTGCCTGTGCTATGAGGGAAGTTGGAGGGAGGAGAGTGCCTGCCTGTGCTATGAGGGAAGTAGGAGGGAGGAGAGTGCCTGTCTGTGCTATGAGGGAAGTAGGAGGGAGGAGAGTGCCTGCCTGTGCTATGAGGGAAGTGGGAGGGAGGAGAGTGCCTGTCTGTGCTATGAGGGAAGTTGGAGAGAGGAGAGTGCCTGTCTGTGCTATGAGGGAAGTAGGAGGGAGGAGAGTGCCTGTCTGTGCTATGAGGGAAGTTGGAGAGAGGAGAGTGCCTGTCTGTGCTATGAGGGAAGTAGGAGGGAGGAGAGTGCCTGTCTCTGCTATGAGGGAAGTAGGAGGGAGGAGAGTGCCTGCCTGTGCAATGAGGGAAGTAGGAGGGAGGAGAGTGCCTGTCTGTGCTATGAGGGAAGTTGGAGGGAGGAGAGTGCCTGTCTGTGCTATGAGGGAAGTTGGAGGGAGGAGAGTGCCTGTCTGTGCTATGAGGGAAGTGGGAGGGAGGAGAGTGCCTGTCTGTGCTATGAGGGAAGTAGGAGGGAGGAGAGCTTTCTGTCTGTGCTATGAGGGAAGTGGGAGGGAGGAGAGTGTCTGTCTGTGCTATGAGGGAAGTGGGAGGGAGGAGAGTGTCTGTCTGTGCTATGAGGGAAGTAGGGGGGAGGAGAGTGCCTGTTTGTTGGCCAGGCTTTTTGTCGGTGTGTTTTTCTGTTGTCTGTACGTCAGTCTGATCGCGTGTGTGTCTGTGTAGCACACTTCGCCTCAAAAGCCATTACAGTAGACATGCCAAAACTGCAATATTCCCTCAAATTCTTACGGCAAAGTGACAAAAAAAGAGATTATAAAAGGAAAGGAATGCCAACTTATCTGTTCGTTTGCAGTTTGCCTAAACTTTATCACCTGCGACAAGTCGGAACAAACTGCCAACAAACAGAGGAGTCTTTGATGTTATTCCATAATTATCCAACCTCTCTGTGCCTGTTTTGAAAATAGCTACACGTATGTTCACTTTAGCGGCTTTTCAACCGAGGTGCTGGCAATTAAAACTTATTGACATCTGCTGACATTTGTGAAAGTTCTCACATTTTATTCCTCAGCAAATAAACACACAACAACCATGCTATTATTTTGTATGAATATATTTGTGTATGGCTAATAATCGCACAAAGATATCGAAAACGTTTAGAATGTCTTGTGTACGGCTACAATACTATATGCTACACAGAATTTTGCGAAATTAAATTTCTATCTTGCTATGAGGTAAAAATAACAACTAAGTGAGACTGTGCCTATCAAAAGTCATACTGATTAACAGCAGGTAGCTATTATCACTTAAGTACGTTGACGACTTGTGAGTCATGTACAGGTGATAGTGTGTGATAACATTCCTTTGAAATCAGAAACAACAGGTGTTTTTGATAATGAACAGCTGCAGAACCATCACGCCGCCTCTCATGCAACCATTCGTTCTCTAAAAGTTTCTAAAAAGTAAATTGCGGCTGTACTGTTTGTCTAGGCGATGAAATTGGGACTAAATATTAAAAAAATAACATTTAATAGATCTGTAAATCAATATCGTGTCGTTGTCACCATCTTCGTCGATTGTGATCGCCTTTGTCGTTGTTATCGCTGTCGTTGCTGTCGCCGTCGTTGTTGTCGTTTTCGTCGTCTTTGCCGGCGTTGTTGCCGTTGTCGTCGCTGTTGCCGTTGTCGTCGCCGTCGTAGTTGCTGTTCTCGTCTCTGGTGTTGTTGCCGTTGTTTTTGCCGTTGTTGTTACCGTTGTCGTCGTTGTTTTCGTTGTGCTCATTGTTTTCGTTCTTGTTGTCGCTGTTGCCGTTGACATCGCCGTCGTTGTTGCCGTTGTCATCGCCGTCGTCGTTTTTGTGTGTGAAGTAGCCGTAGAAATCTTTGTTTTGTAACCGAGAAAATTGCGTTACTCAACCGTTTTATTGTGTTTCAACGATGCTTTTCGTGCGTCGGTTTGTCTTTCCCTTTGCCTTGAATGACAAAATGTGGAACAGAGGTCATTCCAAATCGACACCACCACCACAACAACAAAAGACGTTAAAATCGTGTAAAGCTGTTAATCTTCAATAGCGACTGTCGGTCTCTTGTCTGATCTCTTGTTCCCATCGCAAGACAATTGTAACCCCACAAAGGCAACCAGAAAATAATGACCAAAATGACCACAAGGTCCTATTTGGCGTGGACCATCAACAGACAAGGGACCTTTGACAGAAATGGTCGTTTTCGGGGTGGTCTAGCTGTCGACTGAGTGGACGTAATGGGGGTGGGATGGTAAGCCTTTTGGCGTGAGGTTATTGCGGTCATTTGGTTTGGTCTCTGCCACTTTTCTCTCAGCATGGTCTGGTGAGAACAAGGGATTTTACCTGTGTGTGTAAGGGGGCACACAGGTGGAGCAGGTCTTGATATCAATCAATCAATGAGGCTTATATCGCGCATATTCCGTGGGTACAGTTCTAGGCGCTCTGCAGTGATGCCGTGTGAGATGAAATTTTATACGGCCAGTAGATTGCAGCCATGTCGGCGCATATTTACCTTTCACGGCCTTATCATTCCAAGTCACACGGGTATGGTAGACAATTATTAACTGTGCCTAAGCAATTTTGCAAGGAAAGACCCTTTTGTCAATCGTGGGATCTTTAACGTGCACACCCAATGTAGTATACACGGGGGGTGGTTCGGACACCGAAGAGAGTCTGCACACAAAGTTGACTCTGTGAAATAAATTTCCGCCGAACCTGGGATCGAACTCGCGCTGACAGCGGCCAACTGAATACAAATCCAGCGCGCTACCAACTGAGCTACATCCCCGCCCCTGATAGAAGCTGTCTGATTTGTTTCCAGCGCGCAACCAACTGAGCTACATCCCCGCCCCTGATAGAAGCTGTCTGGTTTGTTTCCTTCGCGTGTATGTTTGTTGGACTTCAATTGATTGGGGGTTGTATTTGTCTTTCCTTCAAGAAATCCTCGATATCTCTTCTCTCTCATAATTCTCTCTTCTTATTCTCCTGGTAAACAGTTTTATTGCTGTTTATTTGTTTCTTTGCTTGCTCCGTTAAGAGCGTAAAATAAAAACTAAAATAAATCGCAAAAATATGTTGCAGACCAGCATGAATAAGAACAGTTTCTAGCCAAATTCTGTCAACATTTGAAACACGATATATAGCGACAGAAGGCCCGTGCAAAATGGGATCTTTCGGTTGAGTGAGAACAGAGTGAACAGGGAGTGTAAACTGACCCTTCAAGTCCGCACGCCCTGACCGTGAGGGTGTCAACTGACCCTTCAGCTGACCGGGAGGGCGAGTGTCCGGCTGTCAAATCAGAGGCCACTTCACCGCACTGGCCGCTAATCACTGACTAAGGGCTGACCCAAAGTCAAGCCTGTCTTGCCTCATGAGCGTCAGATAATGACGTCTTACGCCGTCAACAAGGAGAGGTGTCGACGTCCTGTCCGCACGACCTAAAAGAACGTAAGATACAGACCCCCGTTTCTCAGCCGATAGATTTGGCGAGTGAATCGGAGTGAGGCGAGGAAGTAGCGTTTCGTTGGGACTTCTCGCCGCGAGGAATGTTAGAATTTGGCCACAGCAAGCGAGCATGCTTGACGCCCGTTTTGTGGAAGCAAGAATTCCTTGTGGCTAGCCTCTCGCCTTGCAAGGCAGCGAGGGTGTGTATGGGATGCTTTTGTAACTTGGCAAGAATTAAACATGATTAGTTGATACCGAAAGAGTTGTCTACGCTCGTCAGTATAATCAGCCACCAACAGCCAATTGGAAGCTCACCGGGCCAGTCGTCATTGTTCACGCATAGCGAGATTTGGCGAGTGAAGTGAGTGGGGCGAGGAACTAGCGTTTCATGGGAATCCCTCGCCGCGTGGAAGACTAGGATTTGGCGAGAGTATGCCAGTATGCCTTGGAGATGCTCACCATGCGAGAACAATGGCGGCTGCACAACTGCCAGGCTGTTCATGGCTGTTTATATCGACAACTGCAGAAGAATTCTTCGCCTATCCACGTCATATCCACGTCATATCCCAAATAGACACTAGTTCTGGGGACAGTAAACCCAATTGCCAAGCTAGCATAGCGAGAATCCTTCGGTATCAACCAGTCGTGTTTAATTCTAGTCTATAGCTAGTGACACAATCGTTTCATATAGACCCTCGCTGTCTTGTAAAGTGAGAGGCTAGCCGCAAGCAATTCTTGCCTCCACGAAACGGGCGTCGGGTCCGTGACACTACAGTCGTGATTTGGTGGGGTCCCAGCCGATTAACACTCTGCTTTTGTTGGAGACACGTTTTGTATATAACAACGTGTAACAATCCACGATTCTGGTCAAGTTGTCCAGGACTTTCGATAACGTAAATTACTTGCCACTGGTGAAACAAGCTTGGCTTCTCCACACAAAATAAAATAAGGTTCATGTTGTCAATACAATAAGTAAAAAGAAAAACAGAAGTTGTTTTTTTAAATAAAAAAAATAATAACATCTGAATCAGATAGACTGTAACGTCCCAAAATCAAACATAAAAAAAGAAAGGTTATAATTATTATGGGACGTGTAATTATTAACAAAACGGAATAGTTACAGAAAATATTAGTAACAGATCAAATGGCGAAGGGCAGTAAGCGTTATTGCATACACACAATGTTCAGTGGGTGAGTACTGTGCGGAACGAGTCTTATGGTTCCTTACAGTGATAATAAGCACAGAATGAACAAGCGTTCATTGCTATCTTCCTTTTATTCTTTCTTTTAGATAAAGTGGTTCTGCTCGCACAATAACTACGTTTTGTCCGCCTTGTAGAAGTAATGAGCAAGTCAACTTTTCTTATCCTGTCTCAGTGTCCGCGCGTATAAACCGCATTAAGGAACACTTTTAAGCCCATACTGAACTATTATTTCCTGTATCTACGGTAGGAAAACTACGTGTAAATGAAAGTACGAGCAGAAAATGTCATATTTGTCTCAGAAAATGCACAGACCTCTTGACCCAAATAGAGGCGTTTGTGAGACATTGCAAGTAAGGCGTTTTCCGCTCTTCACCTTATTTTTATAAGGATACCAGTTAGTGACGTAGTTTCCCCCATTGCAATTTCGCCCTTCTGCATTCAAGACCACTACCTACTGGGGCCCGGTAGCTCAGTTGGTAGAGCACTGGACTTGTGATCGGAAGGTCGCAGGTTCGAATTCGGGCCGGGACGGACACGGGTCAACTTTATGTGCAGACCCAGAGACGGAAGCCATGTCCCACCCCCGTGTCACCACAATGGCACGTAAAAGACCTTGGTCATTCTGCCATAAGTGCAGGTGGCTGAATACACCTAAACACGCAGACACCTGGGTAGCGCGACTCCGTTGCTGCTAGCTTTCCACTGAGAGGAAGCGACCCGAATTTCCCAGCGATGGGACAATAAATTAATGAAAATGAAAATGAAAAATGAAAATGAAATGAAATGAAAATCTGTTTTCCCTCTTTTGCACTCCCTTACAATCAAACATAGCGAGAGGTTACTGAACTACTTAGTAAAGTTTCTTTGGCTTTCCTTCCACCAGAAAAACGCAGGACTGAGATCCCGAAACAAGTTAACAGAAGTGCTTTGGCACGGCCCTCGACGATATTGCAGTAACGATGTTTCAACATGCTCGAGAAGTGTAGCACCCTCCAAAACCTGAAACCAGTGCACCCGCCTAAGTGATATTGTCCGTTGTTTAGGGGGTGGGACAGGGTGGCTTGTCAAGTCCTCCAGAATCGAACCCAATTCCGCGGCCACCAGCTGGCTTCCTCGACAGCTTTGTCCTCGCTCGCTTGAGTGGGGGACCTCGGGGCTAAACGTGGTTGGGAACGAAATAGAAGTAGTGGAAAACAAACGAGGCGGAGAGGTCACCCTGCAGCACACCACACTTGAGGTGGACCTGTTTTAGGGCGAAAGGACCTCTTGACGCGAACCTGCTTTAGGGCAAAGGGGATTCTTGAATGGGACCTGTTTAGGGCAAAGGGACCTCTTGACGCTGGACAAAGACCTCGTGCAATCTGTCACACAGTGGTGGGTAAAGAATGGACTGGTGGACGCAGCGATTATGGACGTCACCGGTCTTTAAAATGTCGTCGGAACGTTTCTTTTGATTTGTTTTGGGGATTGGCGGTAAGGTTACAGATGACTACCGTCAAACAGATGACTACCGTCGAATGTCCATTGAAGTAAGGGATAAACTCTTCTTTCTATATGTCTAGTTATCTTCTTCATTGATTTCAGAACGACACGAACAAGGATCATCACCGACTCATTCCTGGCACCTGCTTTCGACGGAGGCAAGGAGGATCGCCTCACTGTGAAGGCCTTCCTTAATTGAGACCGAAATTGACTTCATGAAGACTTCGAAAAGTCTTTTTACCGAAAATTGCGTTGAGCGATCTTTGTGAATTAAAATTTGCGAAGTCAACTTCGCCCAGTGATAATATCATGTTTTAGGGGGGTCATCGATGCGTTCTGACTCCCTTGCTCTTGCACTCTCTCTAACTTTCTTTAACTCTCTCTCTCTCTCTCTCTCTCTCTCTCTCTCTCTCTCTCTCTCTCTCTCTCTCTAACTATCTCTCCTAGCTATTCTCTCTCTCTTTTTCTCTCTCTAACTCTCTCTCTCTTTCTCCTCTCTTTCTCTTTCTCTCTGTCTCTGTCTGGGTGTCTGTCTGTCGGACTGTCTGTCTGTCTGTCTCTCTCTCTCTCTCTCTCTCTCTTTCTCTCTCTCCCTCTCTCCTCTCTCCCTCTCTCTCTCTCTTTCTTTCTCTCTATCTCTCTTTCCATCTCTGTTTGTCTGTCTCTCTCTTTCTCTCTCTCTCTCTCTCTCTCTCTCTCTCTCCCCCCCTCTCCCACTCTCTGAAAGATCCATCCTTAACAATCAAGATAAACTTTGCAGACTCGATCCGTTTCACCCAGGCACTAACAAAAGCACTGAGCGACTTGATTCACGTGTTTAAATGGTTTTTGTTTCCCGCACCCTGCGATGCCAGTGCAGGGGTAATTACAAATGCCAGGCCAGCTCATTTCAGCAGGATTAGGCCTGTAATGCAGTTAAACTGCTTTTTGTAGCCATGCTGATGGACTGAGCGGAGGGGTCTTTTACCGTTGTTGGGTCATAGAGTCTTCACCGCTAAACTTTCGCGCTTTTAAGAGACAGTGGAACCCACCTTATCAGACAATCAGGTCTTTAAAAGGACGGCCGAGATGAAAATTTACAGACGATAGAAACAGAAAATTTGACAAATCAAGTCTTAAAAAGGGGGAAGACTTCTATTGGGGGGGGGGGGGGGTCGGGTGGGGTGGGGTGGAGGTGGGGGGTCGGGTCGGGTGGGAGTGGGGGTAGGGGGGGGGGTCGGGTGGGAGGGGGTCTAAATTTCTTCTCGTGAAACAGCCAGTCAAATGAGTTTAGAAGAGCAACACCCACTTCCACAAAATCTCACTATCACGAACATTTGTTGATGAATTGATTGTGCGAAAAGCCACTAGTATGCAGTAAAAAAAAACCATTTATTCATTCAAAGATTCCCACTCTGCAACGAAAGCACTTGGGCTAGCGCTGTTGTTTTGGGAAAATATGTTTAATTGAAGGGATGGCCCATGCAAAAACTGAGAAGGTGAGCCGTCTAATCGTTAACCCGCGAAGGATTGTATCTTTCACCCACTTTCTATATAGCCGAGGTGATTGTGGGTAATGCGCCAGTAGTGTTACTATTCATTCAGGACCTCCCTGGGGACGGTGGCTGTAAATGTCGTATCTGCTTTATTCCATCTTCGCTGAGGTTGTCCTGCTATCGGCAATAGAGAGGTCCAGAAGCACCACGTGTAGCCAAGACGTGAACGTGTTACAGATTTTGACATCAGACTTCACATCGTTTTATGTGTGAGAAAACGAGCCAAGGTTTTCTGGAGAGAATAAAGTAAGTGAAAACCTCAGTTATATTACTGTGAAGTCACACGATCGCAATAAAAACCAAAAGTAGAAACAAGTCGCGTGAAGCGATATAAAAACATTTAGTCAGTCGTTATCAAACTTTAAAGATCACTACCAGAAGCCAGTCATCTTCAGATAGTCTCGGCTAACCAAAGACCGAGACGGGCCGGGTTACGTCACCGCGAAGCATGCGACCGTAGTACTTACTGAACCTATTTTCTTTCATTCTGAGTAGGCTACATTTGTAGAGTAAACACAATATATCTATATATTTTTGAATTCAGGACAATGCAATCATTTTTTAATCTGTTTCTGCAAATTCGATTTTAATGAAAACTTTAATAATCAAACTAATTAACTAATTTTTAAGCTTCCAAGCTGAAATGCAATCCCATAGTTCGGACTTTGTCGAAGATTGCTTGACCAAAATATCAATCAATTTGGTTGAAAAATGAGGGTGTGACAGTGCGGCCTCAACTTTCAATAAAAGCCGGATATGACGTCATCAAAGATAGTTATCAAAAAAAAGAAAAAAAGTCTGGGGATATCATACCCAGGAACTCCCATGTGAAGTTTCATGAAGATCAGTCCATTCGTTTTCTCGGAATCGTTCTACACACACACACACACACACACACACACACACACACACACACACACACACACACACACACACACACACACACACACACACACACACACACACACACACACGCACACACACACACACACATACACCACGACCCTCATTTCGATTCCCCCTCTATGTTAAAACATTTAGTCAAAACTTGACTAAATGTAAAACGAATCATGTGTTGGAGCGCATAAAGATGTCAGTGTGTGTGTGTGTGTGTGTGTGTGTGTGTGTGTGTGTGTGTGTGTGTATCAGTGTGCGTGTGTGTAGGTGTTTGGGGGGGGGTAGGTGCATGCGCGCGTGAGTGTATATGTGTGTCTTTGTGTTTGCTTGTGTGTGAGAGAGGGGGCGTGCATGCGCATGTGAGAGTGTGTGTGAGAGCCTGTGTGCGCTCGTGCGTGCGTCCGTGCGCGCTCGTGCGTGCGTGTTTGCGAGCTTGCCTGCGTACATATGTTGATATGTTACACTACTCCTAGCATGCAAACTCTGTCGGGGTGTGAGAAAGACAATTTAGAAAATAATATAACAAAGTCAGGAAGTCAGTGTAACACACAACATCAGTGTCAAGGTTTCAGGGAGAAATGGGTTGCTGGATGTTTTGACATGCACCGGAGTCAGACGCACCAGCCGCTGGTAATAGCGTTGCAAATTACTTCACACCTTACTGCCAGCCAACGACACTTTTCTTTTTGTTTGTTCTTGCCTGCTAGTTTTGTTACAATTACAAGTGAGAGAAATAAGCAAGGTATGCAAACTAGGCTGCACGACGTAAACGAATGCATTGAAAAAGACTGAGCCTTGCAAAGTAACACCTCAATGTACTTTGTTGTTGTTGTTGTTGTTGTTGTTGTTGTTGTTGTTGGTGTTGGTGTTGTTGTTATTGTGGTGGTGGGGGTGGGGGTGGTTGTTTTTGTTGTTTGTTTTTTTTGTTCTTGTTATTGTTCTTGTTCTTGTTTTTTTTTTGGCTTGCTCGCTCTGTTACAATTATAGAGGATGTTCGGAGGACCCGGAGTTTTCAAAGGTTGCGGCCCTTTCAAACGTTTGGCAAAACACGTGGTTGACTAATAAAGGCAAACAATCATGGCATCAAAGAGAGTACTTGTATTTAACTCCATGTGCATGTCCGCTCATTGGAGTGTCCGCTTAATGTAATGCCCTTTTAAAGGCAAAAATTGGCGCGTGGCAGATGTAATTCTATTATCGTGCTGGCAACGCTAAATTTAGCTCTGTGGCTTTCTATTTTAAAAAGGTTCGGTCTCCGAGAGACGGATGTTCGGCTTTAAACGTGCTATAGGAGCTAACTATTCACTGTCGCCATGATCGCTATTCTGCACTGGTCGGTGGCCACGTGTGTTTGCCTCACTATTTTGAAGGGGCGAAACTCTTCCTGAGCAAAAAAAAACCAGGCATGCCATCGGTATCAAAACAAATTGCCTTGCCCTAAATTTGGCGTTTCAAGAGACCAGCAAAAATACTACGCCACAAAAAAGGCTTTATTAGTCCGAATATTTTGAACCCCATAACAAAAGTCTGTAACCTTCTAATTTATCCTCTTCTGTATTTTACTTTACTTTTTACTTTACTTTACTTTTCTTAACTGTTCTTTTCTTGGCTTTCTTTCCTTTTCTTCCTTCACTTTGCCATTTCCCATTGCTTTTTTCCGTATTTCTCTTTTTAACATTCCAAGAAAAGAGAAGAATGAAGTGAAGAGAACACGCGCCATTACTTTCTTATCTCGCCGGATCCGCTTCCCTTCACTTGCTTGCTGAGAAATCGCCGCGAGTTCCGTCCCTTTGATTTCTCTCCCCTGATCCCGTGCACCCTCTGAGCTGTCGGAGAACCGGCCTGACATGGGGAACGGAGGCCTCTAATTCTGGGTTCAAAGCTTGGCGAGAAATCAATATATTGTGTTTCCGCTGATTTGGTCGGGGTTGGGGGGGGGGGGGGAGATGAAATTCTATGGCATCGTAGCGTGAAAGGCATGGGGTCTCGATCTCTCTATCGCTGGCCATGTGATGGATGAGTGACAGAGCGGAGTGGTTCTGTACCTAGCCTAGGTCTATGTCCACAAAGTCTCCAATTTTGTTCCGTTCGCTGAACGACCCTCAGAGTTTCCGATCCCGCCGGCTTCGCTTTGCATGCTGGCTGATAGGGAAGGGGACGACTGTTGCCCCTGTTGCGTCAGTACCCTCCGATGGGCGGACACCTCCCAGTAAAGAACACTTTCTGCTGTCCCTTTGTTTCTTACTTTAACAAAAGAATACCTAATTGCCAAAAGAGTTTGTTAATAACTGCGTCATGCTACTTAGTTGGAGTAATATTTGTTTCCAACCAACCCAATATTCCCCCGCATTGAAGGCCAGCTGCGATGTTAGGACACGTTTTGACTGGTCCCGATTGTGTCCTTTCTTTGCAGGTACCACTGTAGCAAAGAAATGTTGACAAGTAAATTTTTACACGTTTGCAGAATCTGACCGGCGCGTGGAAGGAAAACAAATATTTGAACACACTCACACACACACACACACACACACACACACACACACACACACACACACACACGCGCGCGCGCGCATACACACACACACACACAAACACACACATTAAAATCGACATCGCGGCAGGGTGGGATACGGCACACACACACACACACACACACACACACACACACACACACACACACACACACACACACATACACACACTAAAATCGACATCGCGGCAGGGTGGGATACGGCAGGTTGGGGTGCGGCAGGGTGGGATGCGGCAGGTTGGGGTGCGGCAGGTTGGGATGCGGCAGGTTGGGGTGCGGCAGGGTGGGATACGGCAGGTTGGGGTGCGGCAGGGTGGGATGCGGCAGGGTGGGGTGCGGCAGGGTGGGGTGCGGCAGGTTGGGGTGCGGCAGGCTGGGATGCGGCAGGTTGGGTGCGGCAGGGTGGGATACGGCAGGCTGGGAAGCGGCAGGTTGGGATGACACCCACTGTAGTACACAAGGCCCAGAAATTGCCCTGTAATATAGCTGTGAGGGCGTTACACTTGGAGCTTGGGAAGCTGGAATAGGAGGGTCCAGTGTAGAGAAGATGATAGTTGGGGGGGGGGGGGGTGTTGATTAGGGCGGTGTGTGTCTTCACCACTTTCCCCAGCCTCCTGGTAGCGACGAAACTGTCTGACCTTCGACATCACGTTTGGGTCAGGCTGAAATTCCATGATACGAGACAGCTCTCTGCAAAGATCAGTTTTCTCACAAGACCAGATTTCTCACCGGCTTTATTGATCTCGTATAAACTTCACACTGACTGTCCCCCCTGCCTTCCCAAGTACTGATGACCGACCTTTTGGTACTTTACACTCTGCTGCCCCCAACCTGCCGCATCCCAGTCTGCCGCACCCCAACCTGCCGCATCCCAGCCTGCCGCACCCCAACCTGCCGCATCCCAGCCTGCCGCACCCCAACCTGCCGCATCCCAGCCTGCCGCACCCCAACCTGCCGCATCCCAGCCTGCCGCACCCCAACCTGCCGCATCCCAGCCGGCCGCACCCCAGCCTGCCGTATCCCAGCCTGCCGCACTCCAACCTGCCGCATCCCAGCCTGCCGCACCCCAACCTGCCGCATCCCACCCTGCCGCAATGTCGATTTACATTTCGTCCCTTCAGAGCACCAACTGTTTAACTCGAACAACCTGGTTTTGAGCAAACGTCACTTGACGTTTTTGAGAAGGCTGCATATTTTAAATGAATGGATAAAATCGCATTATATTATGTCTGCAAAATGATTACAATGATGAAAAGTTCCTCCGTTATTTTCAGGCGTGTATTTTATACAAAAGGCAAGAAATTTGTTGATTTAAAAATATAAACAGTTGTTGCATACTATTTTTTGCTCAGGCTATTTCTGCAACAACTGTATAGTGGCTCATTCATTGTCGATTTGTTGCATAAAAATATGCTTATTTTTTGTGACAATATGTAGGACAACAACTGTTCAAACAAAAATATGCACTTGTAAGCGGTTGAAAGAATTGAATGTTTCAAATAAAGTGCGTAAGTTGTCAGTACAGTGTTGTTGCACAAAAGATAATGTGCTATATGATGACGTTAAGTCACCAAAACACCAACCTGCGTGCCTATTGATGCAAACATTCACAGTTTCATTAGCTGTTTTTATATTTTATCAAGTTTACACAAAACAATTTCAGATACACACACTAATCAAACGTAAATCGATATTGCGGCAGGCTGGGATGCGGCAGGTTGGGGTGCAGCAGGCTGGGATGCGGCAGGTTGGGGTGCAGCAGGCTGGGATGCGGCAGGGTGGGGGGCGGCAGGCTGGGATGCGGCAGGTTGGGGTGCGGCAGGCTGGGATGCGGCAGGTTGGGTGCGGTAGGGTGGGATGTGGCAGGCTGGGATGCGGGAGGTTGGGATGCCGCCCTAATTCGTTCACACAAAAAAGGTAATTTAACTTAAAACTTTTCTTCATGGCGTCATTCAAGGGACGTAACCACTCTGTGCGTGTTTTCGAAGAAATCGTATTTGGGGTCAAGCCTATCGTATTTCACTACGAATTTTCTTCACTTGCAAGAAACTGACATGCTTTTCTCCCTCGAGTAAAAATCTACCAATTGTTGGGATAGCCAGTGTGAATGTTATGCAAGATCATCAAGGCCAGTGAGACAAGAGGCGAAGCCTTCAAGGCTCACGTAAGAAATCGACAAACAGTAACACAAACTCAATCACTCCGTCACACATACACACACACACACAGTAAGCATTGGTGACACTGTGCAAGAAAGAGAGACACTAGATCTAGATCTGTCTGTCTGCATGTAGCCTACTTACAGACACGACTGCCAAATAGTCTCGGCCCGCTCAAAATAACAATGACCGAGACATTCCTTCGCGTGACGTCTAACCCTCTTACGCCATAATGTGACGTCTTCAAATGACGAAATGTTAAAGTTTCTACCACAGACATACACACGCACGCACGCACATACGCACATACGCACATACGCACGCACGCACAGACAGACAAAGTTACGATCGCATAGGCTACACTTCGTGAGCCAAAAAGTGGTCTTTTGACACTGTAACACGAGATCTGAACGATTTTCTTGCTAGGCGTAGCCCTGCTTAAGTGAACTCATAAGGATTTGGAAATACTGAACGTATCTAATCTCACAAAAATAATGAAGTTGATTGTTAGTGTTTAACGTCCCTTCAACCTATTAGGGACCGGGTTTATGAAGAGGATGTGAGTCGTGTGTTCATTTCAATGTCATTTCATTTCATTGTCTCAGTCTCGCCTGTGTCTTTCGTGCAATCTTCTGAAAAACACTTTTGTCAGATTAGTTTATTTTCTGTTGTATAAGTGTTCGTCTGTCAACTTAAAAGACCGCTGAGTCAAAGATCAGTGACTGTTTCGTTTGTTTTGTCACAATTACACGTTCCCGTAACATACCTTGCTTGTTTGTTTTTTCTCTTCCTCAATACTTGTTATTATCAGGAGATTGTTTTTTTTTCTGGTTTTTTTTCGTTCATGGGCTGAAACTCCCACGGCTTTTACGTGTATGACCGTTTTTACCCCGCCATTTAGGCAGCCATACGCCGCTTTCGGAGGAAGCATGCTGGGTATTTTCGTGTTTCTATAACCCACCGAACTCTGACATGGATTACAGGATCTTTTTCGTGCGCACTTGGTCTTGTGCTTGCGTGTACACACGGGGGTGTTCGGACACCGAGGAGAGTCTGCACACAAAGTTGACTCTGAGAAATAAATCTCTCGCCGAACGTGGGGACGAACTCACGCTGACAGCGGCCAACTGGATACAAATCCAGCGCGCTACCGACTGAGCTACATCCCCGCCCCTAGGAGATTGGTATCGCACAACTCTCACTTACTCTTGTTGGTAAACGTGCTCTGTTTTAAAGACAAGAAGGCATTTAATTGTTTTAATTCATTATTGTCTCTCATTGCATTCTTTGTTTTTGTATTGTTTCTCTTGTATGCGGGGTTGTTTTTTTTTTACTTTGGCCAAAGGTCAAGAAATCACACGCCATTTCTCGGCTGACTGGGTACGGCAACGCAACACATCAATACAAACTGACAGTGAATGATACGTCACTCCCCTCAACTATCGTCTTCTGAGCAACACGCGGACTATACACAAAAATATCGTCAAATAATCAATCTCAATACGAACTTGTGTAAAGCGATTCTTCAACATAGTGCTTGCATCATTGAGATGGTCAGAAATCGAAAAACAGATTTTTATTTTATTTTTTATTTTTTATTTCAAATTTACCAAAAACAGATTTTCTGATTCTGACACCATCGAGAAAAAAAACCAGCATTTTCTGTGACCTTGTATCTTTATTTGTGTCCCAGGTCATTGTAAGGATTCCTGGGGTGTTTTGGCGTTCATTTCTCGTGATTCTCTCCCATTTCTAATGTCAGCACAAGGGAACGCAGTTTGCAGACAGCAAATAAGACACACTTCGGTTAGAAAAGGGTGGTTGTGGAGGTGGAAAGCTAGAAAAGGGTGGTTGTGGAGGTGGAGAGCTAGAAAAGGGTGGTTGTGGAGGTGGAAAGCTAGAAAAGGGTGGTTGTGGAGGTGGAGAGCTAGAAAAGGGTGGTTGTGGAGGTGGAGAGCTAGAAAAGGGGGGCTGGGGGAGGGGGAGAGTTTAACAGATACTTTGGATTCGATTTTTTTTTACTTCCTTTCAGATGACTGGAAAGGGGGAGACCCAATAGGAAACTTCCCCGGTAATACCCGTCATTGCAGAAAACATCGATGTCTTCAGAATAAGTTAGAGAATCCAATGCAACGTACCATTTGTTTGTTTTTTAATCTGTGGTTGCTATTTCGATCTCACTCAGAATTTTAATTAACACATTAGTTACTTCATTGATTTTGCTTTCAACAGGGTCAAAGATTGTTTCACAAAAGATGTCAATGACTTAAATCAAATTAACTTTATTATCTCAATCCGAAAAATTACATTGGTGGCGCATAAACATGAATTTGATTGAAAAACGTGGTCGCCACAGTGCAACCTCAATTTTTTTAAACTGGCGGATGTGACGTCATCACAGACATGTATATAAAACATTTTAAAAGGAAAAACCTTTGGGGATATCATCCGGAATAAGTCATGCATTAAGTTTCATGAAGGTGTGTGGCGTCCTTTTCTGGGAATCGCTGTGCGCACGCACGAACGTACGCACGCACGCACACAAACATACACACACACACACACACACTCACTCACACATCCTCGCTACAGCCACAACAGACAAATTGACATGCTTTGCCACGATCGTCATATGCCTCGCATCGCTGCATGTCGCTTGAATCTACGTATCTCAGTCGATACGGCAATGTGGTCAACACTGATTTCCTGTTTCGCCATCCCATGCCGGGAGGATGCAATTTTTCTGCTCCCTTGCTTTGGCTATTTGATTTTGTAAATGCTTGTAAGGTCTGTGACTCTTAGCGTTGGCTGCCACATGGACTGTGAAATATTGCTGCTTATTGGATTCACGGTTGGGTAGGCGTTCTGCCAGTGGAATTCCTGTTCCATGTAAGTGCGGCGGGAATTGTACATCATTGCATTTACGGGAATCGATCTTACGTTATTTTTGGTGCGACGGTTGTCATACTGTGTTTGGTTGTAGGTTTTATTTGTTGTAGGCCTGACAATTATCATTTTGCTGTTTGATTGTGGCTTTCTTTCTTCTTTCTTTATTTGGTTTAAACAGTGCTTTAGTGGAACAATTGATTGGTACAATACGTAATTAGCATACGTATCTAGAATCAACAACAGACTACAAGCTTATCGTGGGGATCCTTCTTTCTTTCGGGTTCTTCGTTGCTGCTTGGTTTGGTTTGGTTGTGTGTGGTCTGGTTTGCCTTGCTTTGCTTTTGTTAGTAGGCTACCCTAATCGATGACCAGAGGGGGTTGGAGCTATTTTGTCTGTAACTGGTTTGAACCAGAGACTGAAGAGTACACAGTGGATTCTACAATCTCTGTGTGACCCCTTGCTCTCCGCGAGTCCTTCGTGCTTGTCAGAGTTCAGGGCCAGACTAGGGGGGAGGGGGGGTTACAGGGGTTGCGCAACCCCCCCCCCCCCCCCTGGCTTAAGCATGTACCTCCCAAACGCTTTTTTTTTCAGACAAATTTGCTGTCGAATACCTTTTTCGTTCAAGGAGAGGCTTCCTTTCCCTCCAGAAACATCAAAAAACTTTCAGCTTCAAGGGGGCTTCGCCCCCTGGACCCCCATCTGTAACCCCCCCCCCCCCCCCCTAGTACTTACCTAGTCCGGCCCTGGAGTTGGAGTTATTTCCCTTTTTCTTTTGGTTCCAAGGCGTGCATGATGTTTGTTTGTTTCTCTGTTTGTTTGTTTCTTTGTTTGTTCCTTCTATCTTTTGTAATGTAAACGTTAAAGGCACAGTAAGCCTCCCGTAAACCATCACAGATACTGTTAGGCTTTTACACAGTACAAACACCCTTTCATTTAAACACTCACCGCTTGAGAACATCCTAGGTGCCCTCCGTAAAGAGCGAGCAATTTTCAAAGAATTTATTTTTGCGTGGTTTATCTTACCCCTGAGCCATCGTGAACCCGTGTGATCCAGTTTCCCTTTTTCACAATGTTGTCGTCAGTTTGTAATTCGCTGTGAGCTTATCTGCAATAGCACGTTATTATGTACCTCTGACTATGCACGAAACAAACGGCTGTGGTTCACAAGAACTCTAGCGATGGCTTTTGACTGTTCAGAGGAACTGGCGATAGGCATAAACCGTCGTCTGCTACGAGAACCACGACCTTGCGTGACCCTGCTTTCGGGCTTTTCTTTTTTCAAACTTTCAAAACTTCGAATTGTACTGATCTTGTCTTGATGAAAAAAGAATTATTTTATGATTTAAGAATGTTTGTGTAACAAGCTGTCAATTTATTATTTAGATTTTAAAAGTTAGGTCTAGCGCCAAAACGCACCACGGTCCGATTGTGTGAGGAGACAATCCGCAAAATTAATTCTTTGAAAATTGCTCGCTCTTTACGTAGGGCACGTTCGGTGAGCGTTCAAATGGAAGGTTGTTTGTACTGTGAGTAAAAGCCTGACAGTATCTGTGATGGTTTACGGGAGGCTTACTGTGCCTTTAAGTCAGTGTTGCGATGCGGCTACGCATCAGCCAGCCAGACTCTCTCTGTCAGTGAGATACGAAAACAAAAATGACGATCAAAGCCGATTGCCGCCCCTGATTTCACCCATAACGCAGTATACCTCAGCGCTGCCATGGATCCCTTGGGGTGCGTGCAATCTGCATGGTGTTGACTTCTGTAAGAGCCGAGTGCACCCCCGCAGAGAGAAGCCTGCCTGTTGAGAGGGAAGGTGCAAAAAGAATCTGTCGTCTGGCAACAGGCTTGAGGAATGGCGCGGGCATGAAATACGTCATGTTCACACGTTCACACCATGTTCACCATGACAGTAAATTACGCGCGAAGAAGACGTGCACTTCCGCCCAAACCCAAACAGACACGACGGATTTCAATATTTCACGATTCAAGGTGGAGAATGAAATTCGTGAGGTTTTTGATATACGCTCGGGGAGTGCCAGGTTTTTCTGTAATCTTGTTGCTGATTGACGGCATACATGTGTTTGTATACTATATCCGTCACATGGATGTTTTTCTTTTGTTCTTTTGGGCTATGTCATTTTTCTCTTTCTATCTTTTGATTTGTGTTCTTCTTCCCCCCCCCCCCCCCCCCCTTTCCCTCTCCTTTCTTTCTCTTTCAAAAAAATATGTGTGCTCTAGTATTGATGGCACTGTCCTTGGCAGTTTGCCTATGCAAGCTCTGCTATTCATTTCTGACATGCATATCTGTGGAATGTTGTAAATTCATGCAAAATTCCTGTATTTAGGGGAAGGGCTCCTAATATGGACCGGCTCCTAATATGGACCACCTCCTGTTCTGACAAACTAACGGCGCTAGAGCGCTCAAAAAAGTTTTTTTCGCTGTATTCACCCTCTCTGAATAACTTGCACATGTCAAAACAGTTGCAGAATCACAAATCTCAAACTCGTTAGGCTTTTTCTCTTTTTTTCACTTTTGGCAGCGTTCACTCTAAATTTGCCGTCTAAAACGGACTCGTTTCTGTCCACAGCCAAAGCTTTTATCACACAAAAATTGCTTTTTATGACAGCTAAGACCGCATTTGTTGCATTTTAGCAGTGTTGACCCCGAGTTTCTACTGCAAACAAAACATAATAGCAAAATCTCAAAGTATGTGCGAGTCCCCTAATATGGACCACCTTCAACAAATCGAAGAAAATAAAAGCTAAAGGCTATTTTCATTAATTCATCAAGAAGCTTGCTGGAAATAACCTATAACTAACCCTCGAGATTTAACAAAAATATAACAAAAAGTCTTCTTTTCGTGGAAGTTGATAATTTCACTTATTTTCACTCTGTTTTTGATAAGCTTCTTTAGTTTCCTGGTGTGCTTCAAATAATGCTCTCATCAACCCGAAACAGATAAATCTAGAGCATATTTTAATTAGGCTGACTTGTACACTAAGTTGTTTCATGTTATTTTGAAATATAGGGGGCTTTTTACAGTGATTCGTGAAGGCCGCTTCACTGGTCCATATTAGGCGCCCAGGCTCCTAATATGGACCCTTTGTGATTTTTTCTGTATTTAATTTTTGCTGAATGTCTATCAAAGCTATTTCACTCTAATTAGGCCTAACGGTTAACCTAAGAGAGAAGGACTACCAAACACAAAATGAAACTTCTTCGCAAGAAAACAAGCTAGTTATCAGCATGAAACAAAAAGTGGTCCATATTAGGGGCCCTTCCCCTACTTACTTACTGCCCGTTATGCCGGATGGCATGTAGGGCAGCAACAATTCCTGGACTTATTGTAAATCGCTAGAGTTTGTTTTATGTTATAATGCATCATGCCAAAGCTTTTGCGCGGAATCTTTATGGTTACGGTTTTATGGTCATATCCTTTCGCGTACATATCAATCTGAGACATGCCATCAGTTCTATTTGTTATGACACAAGCAACAGTACAAACACACACACACACACACACACACACACACACACAAACACACACATACACACACACACACACACACGCACGCACGAACGCACACACACACACACACACACACACACACACACACACACACACACGCACGCACAAACATACACACACTAACAAACAACACCTTCTATCAAACAAATGAATGAAACTAGAAAATGGAAAAAATATCATTTTTTCAGAAAGCTTATAACTATTATTCAAAATGACAATTACACTTGAACCGGAAGTCTGCCGCGACACAAACATGTGTAAGTTTTCAACAAACATGCTTGTTCAGCCTGGATAAGGGATAATAAGATGTAACAAACAACCAGCGGCAACAAAACAAGCAGGTCCAGGAAAACAAGGCTTTATAAATTTATAGTAGGGTGGCTTCGTGACATCAGTTTACCTGAAAGATGACGCCAGGTGGGCCTGAGGATCAAAAGACTCCAGGCAGGTGAGCAACTGTTTTCATTCTCCCAAACAGTCGTCTGCTGTCCTTATGGCCACCTTTACCTAAGCAGTGTAGTGAAGATGCTCGTTTGTATGTTTGTTTGTTTGGTTGTTGTTGTTGTTGTTGTTGTTGTTGTTGTTGTTGTTGTTGTTGTTGTTGTTGTTGTTTTTTGTAAATTGCTACACCGAAAAGCAATACTAATATCTCTTACACACAAAAAGAACCTCTGCTACACCAAAAAGCAATACTAATATATCTTACACACAAAAAGAACCTCTGCTACACCAAAAAGCAATACTAATATATCTTACACACAAAAAGAACCTCTGCTACACCAAAAAGCAATACTAATATATCTTACACACAAAAAGAACCTCTGCTACACCAAAAAGCAATACTAATATATCTTACACACAAAAAGAACCTCTGCTACACCAAAAAGCAATACTAATATATCTTACACACAAAAAGAACCTCTGCTACACCAAAAAGCAATACTAATATATCTTACACACAAAAAGAACCTCTGCTACACCAAAAAGCAATACTAATATATCTTACACACAAAAAGAACCTCTGCTACACCAAAAAGCAATACTAATATATCTTACACACAAAAAGAACCTCTGCTACACCAAAAAGCAATACTAATATCTCTTACACACAAAAAGAACCTCTGCTACACCAAAAAGCAATACTAATATATCTTACACACAAAAAGAACCTCTGCTACACCAAAAAGCAATACTAATATATCTTACACACAAAAAGAACCTCTGCTACACCAAAAAGCAATACTAATATATCTTACACACAAAAAGAACCTCACAAAGACAAAATGCAAACAATGTCTCTTGCCCACAATTATTGTCAAACTAAACACAGAAGCATAGCGATAACTTAAATGTGTTAACACACAACCTGACGAATGCTTTCGCAACCGGTAGGACTTCCGATTTCCTGCTGAACTTTTTCAGACGTTAACCGATAAAATTATGGACATTTGGTTTTATTATTGTTTTTTTGGGAGAGTGCAGGGTTCTAAAACGGTAGAATAAAAGAGCAGTGTCCCAAAATAACTCTCTCTCTCTCTCTCTCTCTCTCTCTCTCTCTCTCTCTCTCTCTCTCTCTCTCTCTCTCTCTCTCTCTCTCTCTCTCTCTCTCTCTCTCTCTCTCTCTCCCTCTCTCTCTCTCTCTCTCTCTCTCTCTCTCTCTCTCTCTCTCTCTCTCTCTCTCTCTCTCTCAACAGTCCGTCATGCTGTTATGTCCCTTAAACATGGAAATACGTTTTTTGGAAGGATTCGAATTTCAAAGTCGAAATTATTGATTTTTAACCACGATTTTGTCTGTTTCAACATACGAGCACATTTTACTCCGTCTGCACAGTTTGGTACCTATTAACAGTTTCCTTTAATAGGCGGTGTTCGGAAATAACTCTGTCGGGTTGGTATGGGTTGTGAAAGAGTGAATGCCCTTGTTTTTTCTCGGACAAATAAATGCACACGTGCTCCTGTCCACGTTTTCAGACACACCCCTCGCTAGAGATTGGCCACTCCAATGTTTGTCCCAGTAAAGGCAAGGGCATTCACTCTTTCACAACCCATACAAACCCGACAGAGTTATTTTCAGAATTCGTCAATTTGGGACTTTTTTCTTGAACACTACCAGTAAAACGGTGTTTAAACCAGATTTCTAGTGGTTTTTCTGGGTACTCCTGGTTATACAGCGAACACTTGCGGTCCCCACAGTACCAAGAAGGATCATTGACACTGTTACCTCCACCCCTGTCCAGACGTTTCTCCAGGTGTCAGGTACGTGTTCATTGGTCCGTCTCGTGTTTCATTGGGTGGATCACTTTGTGGAGACACGCGTGTCCAGTTACTCACGTCGCCTTCTGTCACACCACGGGGTCCGATATACTGATGCCCAGACACCGGAAGTCGCTAGAGTTACCTTCCTTGTCTACGATTTATGGAGTTCTGCTTCATTACGAGGTCGGTGTTACGGTCATTTAGTAATTGCTGCCAAATGGCTGCTTCACTGTCTGCCTGGTGAACTCGAGGTCTGTTTTGTATTGTCTAGCATGACATTTTGTGATACGTGTAAACCAGAAGCCGGTTTCATGGACTCGGACAGTCGGACCATCACTTCGTCACCAGACTACGATTGTCCGGACACGGTGCTAAGGGACGGCAGCACTATACTCAGGCAACTTCCCGTGCAAAAAGGTACAGTCAGCCGACTGAAACTTTTCTTTATCAAACCCGATTTCGTCGGATTACAGTATTTCACTCGTTCCATTGCAGACGGCGACTGTGTTGCTGGCCTATGAAACCTGCCCCTTGGAACAGGATATTTTTTTCCTTTCGTTTGCGTTCCTGAGTTTTTACTCTTA
>NW_027127058.1:0-43000 GCF_037325665.1 Littorina saxatilis | reverse complement strand
TACAACACATAAAGACAGACGCACATAAAAAATATAAATTCAATCATATAAAATACAGAAATACATTGTATGGAATGCAACACAATGTGCATTTAAGGACTTACATAAGGAGAACTCAAAAATTACAAAATTACATTGACAGTTATACCTTTGTATGTGTGTGTGTGTGTGTGTGTGTGTGTGTGTTATGAGAGAGAGAGTGTGTATGTGTGTGTGTGTGTGTGTGCGCGTGTGTGTGTGTGTGTGTGTGTGTTATGAGAGAGAGAGAGTGTGTATGTGTGTGTGTGTGTGTGCGTGTGTGTGTGTGTGTGTGTGCGTGCGTGTGTTATGAGAGAGAGAGAGTGTGTATGTGTATGTGTGTGTGTGTGTGTGTGTGTGTGTGTGTGTGTGTGTGTGTGTGTGTGTGTGTGTGTGTGTGTGTGTGTGTGTGTTATGAGTATTTTAATACGCGGCATGACATGTGTGTATCATTTAGTGCGTCAAACGATCATGAGTGCGTGCGTGCCCGCACGTGCAAGCATTTGCGCATGTTTTTATGTTGATTTTGCTGTCTGCTCGTATGTAGATATCAACTCATGAAAACAGGATTGGGTGCAGTCCATCCTGCTGTTTGGTCATAAAACAATCCACATCAGAGACATTTTCACGAGCTGAAAAAAGTAAAAAGCTTTCGTATTGTTCACTGTACTACGTCGCACGACGTTTCTTGGACCAAAAAACTCAGATTCACCCCAGGCATCTCAAGTGAATATTTTGAAAAGAAGAAGCAGCAACACAATCTAGCGAATATAAAGAAACAGATTGAGTGGGAAAATACAACCACGCCTATTTTCTCCCCCTAGTAAAAAAAAAAAAGCAAAGCTGGCTGGCTCCTTGCATTCCAGGCGCTCATGATAAATACAAAGTGTTTAACTTTGTATGTATAGCAGGCCCACTTTAGCATCAGTGTACAGCGGCACCCCATTTGAAGACCTCCAAAAATCGGAGAAAATCGGTCTAAAAAAGGAAGAAGTCTTAACATTAAATGTACAGATGTTACGAACAGAAATACTGAGAAAACAAGGTCTTAGAAAGGGGGAAGTCTTAAATTAGGGGGTCTTAAAATAGGGGGTCTTAAAAAAAGGTTCCATTGTATTTTATGTTTTATGTCCGACGACTCGTGTGGCATGGTGTATGAGCAGACGCGGTGTTTACCTGTCATTAACTGCCGCCCTACCTGTGAATGTAAGTCAAACAAGTCAGTACTGTCCGTGTCTTGGCCTTATTGGACTGAAGCGTTGGTGAGAAAATGGCGAGGACGTGTCTCTTTGAGGTGATCATACACACTCTGCACTCGCTTGACTTCTTAATCTGTATACTGTCACAACTTCGTTTTGGGGTAACCTATTTTTCTATTCTGTTCTCTTCTTTTTTCTGTCTGCGCGTCTGTGTGTCTTTCTTTCGCTCTCTGTCTCTGTCTCTGTCTCTCTCTGTCTGTCTGTCTGTCTGTCTGTCTGTCTCTCTGTCTCTCTCTCTCTCTCTCGATGCACCCTCTCTCTCCACCCTCTCTCTCTCTCTCTCTCTCTCTCTCTCTCTCTCTCTCTCTCTCTCTCTCTCTCTCTCTCTCCACCCTCTCTCTGTGTCTCTCTCTCTCTGTCACTCTCTCTCTCTGTCTCTCTCTCTCCCTCTCTCTCTGGGTCTTGCTCAATCTCTGTCTCTCTCTCTCTTGGTTTTTCTCACTCTCTCTGACTTTTTCTCTGTCTGTTTCTATCACTCTCTTTCTCTCTCTCTCTCTCTCTCTCTCTCTCTCTCTCTCTCTCTCTCTCTCTCTCTCTCTCTCTCTCTCTCTCTCTCTCTCTCTCTCTCTCTCCCTCTCTGGCACGTTAAGAGTTCTGAAGAACCAAAAGTCCACACTTTTACGTCCATCACTCTCCGATGAGATATGAGCCTGGGTTGTTTTTTTTTGTGTGTGGAAAGAATTTAGTTTCAATATTTTTCAAAGGGAGGACATCATTTCTGCTCGTAGGTGGTTTGGATTAATCCGAATTCGATAGAGTGCTAGCGTTCCAAAAATAAGTAAAAACGCCTTGAAAAAGTAAACTACATGCTTAGTGTATGGAAAGTTTAATCATTGACAATGCAAAATAAGCACTAGAACGTGATAAACTTTTTCACATTCTTCTATTTATGTAATCTATCTTACTTTTTGTTTAAATATTACCCAATATTGCAAATGTTGTCTGCACCCACATTATGTTTTTCTGTAATAGAACTTAACTGATTAAGGAGAGTAACAAAACAGACTAACAATGCCAAAAACGCACAAATAAGCAGGCATGCAAACAAACAAACAAACATGTCTGTAAACACTATAACTGGTCATAAAAAACATTTCATTACTAAAATGAAAAACACACAACACAGCACATCTATGCATCACCTAAAATAAACTAACAGTTCTGTATTGTTGATTATCAACCCATTCAAGAGACAAGTTACACGAACTGCTTTCAAAGACCCAGTAGTTTTGTTTCGCTGATACAAGCTTAATTATTCACGACGTTTCTCTTTTGTATCCGTCAGCTGAACCGCCGTATTTTCTGTTGCGCGTTAAGTTTTGTCTTTCCTGCTTGACATCTGACTTCGGTCACACGACAAACAAGTAATTTTTCAGCATTCCACAATGAGGAGTGAGTCTACTTATTCAAACCAGAAAATTAATCGCTTCCGTCTGTCACGTCTGAACAAGTGTAGAAAAGGCTATGCTCGGAGTGGTATACTAAGAAGAATGTGCGCATGCAAGTATGGGAATGAAAGAAGCTGTCCCGGAAATGAAATTGGTTTCTTCTTCCCCTCCTTCCATCCTTTACTGTCTTTCTTTATAACGATTATGCAACGTTTATTATGTTATTAATAGATTTGGTTTATTTAGACGAATTGTTCAACCGTTACCGCCTTACGTTGTAATGTCCATTCAGGAACACCACTATAAGCTTCTAGCTTGTTGCTGTTACCTGTGTATTTTGTATACATGTCATAACTTTTGTTAAAATAAACTTATGTTTAACCCAAATGAAACTGGTTGCTACAATGTCGTGTGAAGCGCAAACTTGTTGCCTATTTCGCCTTTTTGGTTGATGTTAATATTTGATAATGAGATTTTGTGTGGCGTCTTGGCACTGTGCTGGTCGATAAAACGCACGATTTCTGAATCAAAAAGTCGAAATTATCTCCAAAACAATAACTAGGTTGATGTTAATATTTGATAATGAGATTTTGTGTGGCTCCTTGGCACTGACTGGTCGATAAAACTCACGATTTCTGAATCGAAACAGTCGAAATTATCTCCAAAACAATAACTAGGTCTTCCAGTTTTTAGCGTGTCGAATGCTCATGTTAAATTGTTTTTACGCATACCGTCGAACAGCAAGCCAGGTACATCCGCATGCTAGTCATTTTCTTCGAAGATACTTAGCATAACATTCGAATTGCAGTTTTCTTTTTGTGGTTGATTTTGACCAGTTGTTTGATCAATTTCTCAATTGGTTGTTTGCTCAGATGATTCGTTGTAAATGCTTGCTTACTTTCTTGCTTGCTTGAGTGTTAACTGTCCTGTGTAAAAAAAAAATATTAAAAATGAATTTAAAAAATTTAAAAAAAAAGAAAAAAAAAGCTGAATGCACATTTTTGCATCAAGCTTACTGTTTTCTGTCGCTGACCCTTTTGACTCTGTCTCTCACCGAGCGAATGATGGATTGGTGACGTCGTCATTATTTATCTGCACAGGACCACCAGCTGCACATCCGCAGACAAGATGAAAGATTGGAATCATCGTGTCACACTTTGAAAAATATCTATGTCGCCATAAATTATTGCCTTGGTGGCCAACAGGCGAACGTCTCTTGCCTTGGGACTGGTGACGACGGGAGAGGTTACGAGCACAATTTTCAAGAATTTCGACTCAAGTATATGCCACCTTCTTCTCCTAAACAAGCGGAAGATACACATCTAAATCGGACAGATGACAGCTCTTGTCGCGGCATACAATGCTGCACACATGACCGATGACTGGAGCAGGAAGATTTATGAAAACAGAATGGTTAGGTGCACCTTTTTCAACACCCCCCCCCCCCCCCATCCTCCTATTCCCTCCCCCAGACCACACATAACCTCCCTTACACCCACCCAACTCGTCCCCTGCGTCACCTGTTATCACCTTCAATGTTGCGGAGTGTAAAAATGTTCTCAGGTGTTGTACAGGCGTGCAGTTACCCATTATTTTTTTTTATTCTGATTCTTATACTACAGTCGAACTTGTCTATAACGACCATCCAAGGGACCGATACAAAGTGGTCGTTATGGACAGGCGGTCGTTATGGAAAGGGGAATTCTGTAGGAAAGAATTTCGTCAGGGTTTCTTTGGGGTGGCCGTAATGAGCAGGTGGTCGTTATCAAGAGGTGGTCGTTATCAAGAGGTGGTCGCCAGGGCAGGTTTGACTGTATAACGTTCTGTGGTCAGCTCTCCATGTTGGAAGATGGCTGTCTGCTTGTCTGTGGCAAATTCTGCCGTTGTGGTTTTGTGCACTGTGTTTTTTTCGAAGCCTAACCCTAACTGTTCTTCTGTTGTTGCAAGCCAGCATTAGAGATGTTATTAGAGCTTCCCAGTGAAACTGTAATTAAAACGCAGCAAAATCTGCAGTTCGTTCGGTGTCTTTTTCCCCAGCAATTAACGCTATATATAGTGGAAGCGCCGGTTTAATAGCAATCTGAAGTTTTTTTCTGGACCAGCTTTCTCAGCATGCGCACAACTTTGCATCGTCTGTTCCGCCTCCATCGTCTTCATCTCACTTCATTCAAGTTCTCTGGCACATTCCCGTTCATTTACAATCATACATTGCTCAACGAAGGGTAACCAGGCGCAACATGAACACGAGTTGAGATTTCCGTCTTGCGTGTTTGCACATGCGCTTAAACTAATGAAAAATTTGGTCCAATCAGACACTTGAGATCGCTACACCAGCTCCTACCAGGGGCGGATCACATCATTGCTAAGGGGGGGTTTCCGAAATTCTTTTAAGGACAATTCGACGACGCGAAGCGTTTAGTTGAGGGCGCGAAGCGTTCGAACCTCCTTGGGGGCATTGCCCCCCCCCCCCCGCCCCCGGGAAATGTTGATAAAAACAAGGAAAATGGAGCAATCCGGTGCAATCTGAGCACACAAAAACTTCCCCTAATACACATTCCAAAAAGTAATTTTAAGAAAAAAAATTGGATCGAAACAAGGACATTTGACCGAACTGATGCAACCTGAGACAGCAAATTACCCAACTACTTTCCAAAACCGTCACTTAAAAGAGAGGCCAGCTCCTAGGGGGGCCGGGGGGCATGCCCCACCCCCCACCCCCCCCCCCCCCCCGGACAAATTTTGATGCAAATTAAGGAAAATGGAGCAATCTGGTGCAATCTGAGCCATCAGGTTTTCTTTGTTTTTGAATTTTTATTTTTTATATTTTTTTATATTTTTTTTATTTTTTTTAGGCGAGGGGGGTTTCCAGAAACCCCGAAAAAAAAACCTGGAACCGCACCTGCATACTAACTGGTATAGTACACACGTGACGCCAGGGACATGCAGTTTGGGGCACCTTGCCATGTAATAAGAGCTTTCCAGTTAAACAATTCTTAAAATTCGCAGTCCTTTCCGAGTCTTCTTTCAATCAATGCGATGGGAGCACACGTCATGTCGGAGAAAAGACTTTGGACGGTCGAGGCTGGTTTGAGCAAGACCCTCGCTGATTCAGGGCAGAGGACAAATGATGACGGGGGGAAGGGGGGTGAGAGTGAGGAGCGGTCATCGGGTCGAAAGCTTATAATGAAGGTAACTGTCAGCTCAAGTTTGGGCGCACGTCAGTTTGCTGGGTCGGGTCCCCCGCCTCCCCCCCCCCCCACCTCTTTTCCACCCTCCTTTTCACGTCAGTGTCAATGGTCAGTGGTTGATGACTTGAAGAGCTGAATATTCCGTGTTTTTGCTCCAGCTCTTTTTGCATTTTTTGTCAATCTGTGTATATAAGGCAGCCTGTCTTTTATTTAGTTAAAAGTAAATGTCTGCAAAATTGCCGATTGTTTTCGCGGTGTGGAAAAGGTGATGTCAAAAACTGCATAAAACATTTGGAAATTGGATGAACTTCCAATGGTCATATCGGCAAATGTCACGAAGAAAATAAATGCAGCCAACATCCTTTCGTCTACCTGAGATGAAAGCGTGGCTGATTCGTCACGTCGTTTCCCGAATATCCTATTGTAAACATGTTTTGAGATGATTCACGCCGTCATTCCTGTCTGTGATAGCTAACAGTGTTAGCTTAAGTGTTCTCTACTTCTGTGCTGATAACAGTATTTGTCCAGACTGGTATTTGCATACGATTATGCTTCGTGTATTCTGCGATGATTGGACCAAATCAGTCCGTCAGGTCCATTTCCCAGCCAATCAAAGGCTCTAAAGGCAGGGCGTTTGAACCAATAGATTAGCGAGACGGAGAGAGGAAGAATCCGGTGTTTATCGTTCTAACGATCTTCTTAGACTTGTCCACTCGTGCTGATGGAATGATAGAAAATCAATATCGTTCTGTTCTGATTCTAGTCAGTGGCACCTCAGTGTGTGTGTGTGTGTGTGTGTATGTCTGTGTAGGGGGGGTGATTGTGTGTGTGCATGCGTGTGTGTGTGTGTGTGTGTGTGTGTGTGTGTGTGTGTGTGAGGGAGAGAGAGAGAGCGAGAGAGAGAATGCTGTGTATTCATAACAGACATCAGCCAAAGCTGATCATTTATCACAAGACTCGCTTGTCCTCGATCACAACTGGCTTTCAACAGTATCGCTTCACACACACACGCACACACACACACACACACACACACACGCGCACACACACACACACACACACACATATACATATATATATACACACACACACACACACACACACACGCACACACACACACACACCACCCTCCCAATCCCACACCCACACCCTCCATCCTCCAAAACTACATGGCAGCCTTTTCAACCATCAATGAATGCACCTCAGCCGTCTCCGGCGTATTTCACGCTTGCCTTGCATCCCGAGATAGATCTGTGTCCATAGATGGGTATTAGTACGGCCCGCCGGAGCCCCTTCAACCCTCTGATGTTACCCGAAGACAAACACTGCATCGCCTGGACATGAAAAGGGCCGGGCCGAGTCGATGGTGCTCCATGTCTGGAGTAAGGCCATGGCTGGAAAAAGACCGGAGATCTATTTATTTCTGTATATAGCGGCCCAAAGTAGCAGAAAAAGAGTCCATCTGGTTTGGGGAAAAGGGAGCTGATCCCGGAGCCAGATGATTTCATTTACTGTCATCAGACCTTGATGGGTCGTTGCTGGGTACTATACAATGAGGTCGATCAAGGGAGAGAAATACTGACACGGCGTTGTAAGGTTTGCTCCCTTCATTGGCTCCAATCAACTTTTGCTTAGCGGATATTTTAAGGGGACTGTAGCTGAGACTGTATTTGTTTTAATCAAGAGTTGTCGGTCGTGAGGTCAGTTGAATTCATTAACTCCCAGTGTTCCGTTGCCTTCACAGGAAGTTCCGCTGTCCTTGTCAGGTAACTGCTGACCTCTCGTCAGGGTAACCAAGCCAGCTGTAGCACAACCACCACGACTGTTGAATGATACAAAGGTTTTGATGAGGAATACATGTAATACCACCGGGTCATGCATGACTTTAAACAGAAAAAAGTTTACAGAATCCCAACAATTGTGATGTTATGACGTCATTGAAATTAAAATGTGTATTCAATCGCCCAGTGTGCAAGATCCATGACGTATTAGCTAGTTTGTTGAGGATTCTTGGTAGGAATCATGGTGGAATAAACCACACCATCCACCGCCCTCCATGCCGCTTGTTTGGCTTTGTTTCTACCAGTATGAATGTATTTGTGATCGTCCCATAGGACAAAAGCACGACAAGCATGACCCGGCAACATCTTATTTCGATTACATTAACAGCATAAAACAATTGCCTTGGGATTTTGTCACCTTTTCTGTCATTTTGGTACGCATTTTGCCAGTTGTTCATCCTGGCCACATTCCGCTTCTCCAAGAGCTGGTGCATACGTTGTGTTGGTGCCGCGCCGGGTAAACGTACCATTGGCCGCAGGCTTCTCTTGCCACAGCTTTAGGTAAGTGGGCATTGGATATTTAACGTGCACAACGCCGGTCTTTGGTGTACGCAGCCAAGTTAGACTCGAACTTAGGATCGTTAACATGCGCGAACATAGGGGAAGGGCTCCTAATATGGACCACTTTTTGTTTCATGCTGATAACTAGCTTGTTTTCTTGCGAAGAAGTTTCATTTTGTGTTTGGTAGTCCTTCTCTCTTAGGTTAACCGTTAGGCCTAATTAGAGTGAAATGGCTTTGATAGACATTCAGCAAAAATTAAATACAGAAAAAATCACAAATGGTCCATATTAGGAGCCTGGGCGCCTAATGTGGACCAGTGAAGCGGCCTTCACGAATCACTATAAAAAGCCCCCTATACTTCAAAATAACATGATACAACTTAGTGTGCAAGTCAGACTAATTAAAATATGCTTTAGATTTATCTGTTTCGGGTTGATGAGAGCATTATTTGAAGCACACCAGGAAACTAAAGAAGTTTATCCAAAACAGAGTGAAAATAAGTGAAATTATCAACTTCCACAAAAAGAAGACTATTTTTTCTATTTTTTTTAAATCTATTTCCAGCAAGCTTCTTAATGAATTAATGAAAATAGCCTTTAGCTTTTAGTTTCTTCGATTTGTTGAAGGTGGTCCATATTAGGGGACCCACACATACTTTGAGATTTTGCTATTATTATTTGTTTGCAGTAGAAACTCGGGGTCAACACTGCTAAAATGTAACAAATACGGTCTTAGCTGTCATGTATAGCAATTTTTGTTGTGATAAAAGCTTTTGCTGTGGACAGAAACGAGTCCGTTTTTGGCGGGATATTTAGAGTGAACCCTGCCAAAAGTGAAAAAAAGAGAAAAAGCCGAACGGTTTTGAGGTTTGTTTTTCTGCAACTGTTTTGACATGTGCAAGTTATCCAGAAAGGGTGAATACAGCCAATGATATTGTTTTGAGCGTTCTAGCGCCGTTAGTTTGTCAGGTGGTCCATATTAGGAGCCGGTCCATATTAGGAGTCCTTCCCCTATTTGGAGTAGTCTGTGCGGATCATGGCGTGCTAGGCAGTTTAACCAGTAAATTTCATTCCAAGAGCAACTTCTGATTTCTCTCGTGCCCAGACCGGAGATCGAACTCTGCTGGACCATGCAGAGACATCGCGGAGCATAGCATTCACCACTTGGCCTCCCGGCCTCTGTCAGATTTTGTAATCAAACCCATTTGAATGTCCTGAAAGCGATGCGAAAAGAGATAGCACTATCATGCTGGAATCGCATAAACGAAACGACACAGAAACTGTTTGCACACAAATATAAGCACTAAAGCAGGAAGCTCTTGGTTGATGGAGAAATTGGCACTCTTCTGTCAGCTTCAAGTTTCGTAACAGCTCCCAAACCCCCTTAAATTGCCGAACTTTTACGAGCAGGCAATTTGCTTCGTTTCATTAGGATCTGCCTGGCAGAGAAATCATCCAACGCGGCTTGTTAGAAGGAAAATCGTTTCTTTGTCGTTACCCATTTTCTCGGGCGCAGGACCACGCAATTAGCTGAACTTGAACATGTCGATAAATATCCGAAAAGGAGCTCCGAAGGTGGGTTTTTTCTTCTATTCTCTTTCTCTCCGATTTTGATTGATGGAGGAGTGTTCTCCCCTGGGTGCAAGGCAGCGTCAAATGTCATTGCCTGCAGCCAGGGAAACGTAATTATAAGGGTGCAGTGGAGGAGTTTTCCCCCTTACCTCCCGTTTTTCCGCCTGCTTCCAGTAATTGCCTGTCGGTTTCGATTTATAGACTGCTAGGCTCGCATTCAGCGCTATACCTCCACCCATTAAGGCTGCATTCCATCCCCTTGCTTCCCATGCAGGTATCACTTGGAGTTGGACATGCATGCGCAGTGCAACACACAACGTTTTCTGTTCATTAGTATCAAGGTCCAGATTTGTTCCCTTTTTTTATTGTTTATTTTTTTATGTTTTAGCAGCAGTACCGAGCTTTTCTTTTGTACAGAAAGCATTTTCGATTGTCGGAATGAAAAGCTCTGTTTCTGACAAGACTGATTTCACAGCGACAATGAAACAACGAAGGAAGACATTTCACACCGACGATGAAGCACGAACATGTTCATGGTGAGCTCCAGAAATGACGACCTTCGTGTTCCTAGTGGCGATATGGGTCAACCTGGGATTCCGTGGCAAGGGCAAATTATATCGAGCTTTGGCAATAATTTCTGCGACGTCATTTCGGCAGTGGTTTTGCGTGTATAGTAAAATCGAATTGAGGAGGAATCTTTCGAACAAGGAAGTTAGAGAGAAAAGGCACAGTTTTGCACACACAAAAATGGTTGTCGCGGAGTGATTACTGGGTATATGGCAGCACTGCGGTAAGGTCGTCAGGTAATCTTGAACTTTAGTGTGTTAATTCACAGCTCAGAATTCAGTGGTATTCTTTACTTATTTTTGATACAAGTCCCTGTAAACAAGCCAAAGAAAATTTGTACACAAGGTACAGTTCATTCCGTGGCTTCAAAGGGATCTAAAATGACTTGTTTTACTTACAAGTGCAGGTTCTGCAAATTTGGAGGCTTACATGCCTCTGAATTCTAAGCTATGAATTTAACACACTAAAGTTCAAGATTACCGGTCGTCAACACGTATACTGTTTTTCCTTTTACTTTGCTTCTCCTTTCTTTTCATGCTTATCTCTTTTCTTTTGTCTTTGCTTTCTTCCTTTATTTAAAGGTCACAATTCATATCTCAGAGGAAGCAACTTTCGAGCAGTTAACTAGAAGAACTATAACTCTAAGGCTGGGCTCACTGCTGTCGATATTTGTTCATGCGACAGGGCCATACAGAAGTCCAGGTGCTCTGCAGGGTTGTCTACCGACCTTCAGCAGTGAGCAATGTATATGGGCAGAATATACCTGCGCAGTTTCAGCAGCACAGACGACGCACTGCCTATTATTTATGCCGCGATAGAGATTATGACGAGTACTTGGCCTGTTTTCGGCCTTTCATGCAGCCTGTAGCGGGCTGGGACTGATAATCTGCAGTGCGTCGTCGGTCCTGCTGAAGATACATATGTGAACGGAGAGCCCCATAGCTCAAACATTAAATTGCTGTCGGTGTTATACCTGCGGCGTTTAGAGAGCTGCTTTGAATAATGTCATATGCTGTTGTTGTCTGCTGGTATGCTCTTGAGTCTTGTAACCATTTACTGTGATAGGCCCACATTAGATGTAAATATTTTCAAACGCGGAGATCACCGTGTAAAAAGAAAAAGGAAACAAAACTTGATCGGTCCCGAATAGCCAGAAAGGTTGAAGGGACGTTAAAACAAGTCGCGTAAGGCGAAAATACAATATTTAGTCAAGTAGCTGTCGAACTCACAGAATGAAACTGACCGTATACTCGGAGCATCGTCAGTCCACCGCTCATGGCAAAGGCAGTGAAATTGACAAGAAGAGCGGGGTAGTACTTGCGCTGAGAAGGATAGCACGCTTTTCTGTACCTCTCTTTGTTTTAACTTTCTGAGCGTGTTTTTAATCCAAACATATCATATCTATATGTTTTTGGAATCAGGAACCGACAAGGAATAAGATGAAAGTGTTTTTAAATTGATTTGGACAATTTAATTTTGATAATAATGTTTATATATTTAATTTTCAGAGCTTGTTTTTAATCCGAATATAACATATTTATATGTTTTTGGAATTAGAAAATGATGGAGAATAAGATAAACGTAAATTTGGATCGTTTTATAAATTTTTATTTTTTTTTACAATTTTCAGATTTTTAATGACCAAAGTCATTAATTAATTTTTAAGTCACCAAGCTGAAATGCAATACCGAAGTCCGGGCTTCGTCGAAGATTACTTGACCAAAATTTCAATCAATTTGGTTGAAAAATGAGAGCGTGACAGTGCCGCCTCAACTTTCACGAAAAGCCGGATATGACGTCATCAAAGACATTTATCAAAAAAATAAAAAAAACGTTCGGGGATTTCATACCCAGAAACTCTCATGTCAAATTTCATAAAGATCGGTCCAGTAGTTTAGTCTGAATCGCTCTACACACACACACAGACACACACACGCACACACGCACGCACGCACGCACACACACACGCACATACACCACGACCCTCGTTTCGATTCCCCCTCGATGTTAAAATATTTAGTCAAAACTTGACTAAATATAAAAACCAACGTGACAAACTAACAATGCTCTAGCTTCCATACCCGTTTGTGTCATTCAGCAAAGCAGATGTTTTACACGGCTATTAATTTAACACACACTTTCTCCTGTTTGACTGACTTTGCTTCCAAAGGTAATTTGAGTGTTTCGTACACTTGGTTAGGCCAACAAAAAAATAGGTCTGTTTACGGTAACATAGGCCCAAAAAATAGGGTCGGTAGGTCGGGATTTTTTTTTTTTCTCCAAAAAACCATATTTTTACGTTATTTTGCCCCAAAAAACCAAAAGATTGTTTTTTTTGTTGTTTTTTCCCCCAAATGCCAAAAAAAAAGTCTAGGGTCGCGCGAAAAAAATAGGGTCGGTCGGGTTACCGTAAACAGACCTATTTTTTTTTTTGGCCTTACATTCATACAAAAATAAAAGCGGAGCAGGATCAGTGCTTTTTTTGTCGTGTCAAGTCTGTAGCCTTCTTATCAGAACACTCGCGGAAAGACTTACGTGAGCTGTAGCAGTACCCACCAAAGCTCAGTTTTACCACATCTTGATCGTGTGCATGACTGACGAACATCAGTCACATTTAATCGTGTTTTTCTTCCACACGTTGGTAAGTATAAATACAGCAAAATGGTGACACGTGGTATCCGCCGCCTCCTTTTTGCCAGGCAGTGAGCCTCTTTCTCGCTGTTCTAGCCTCGTTTCCATTTCCTCTCGTCAGTCATGCGGCTTGTCTGATTGGGCGTGCTTGTAGTGTTAGTTATGTGTGGCAATAAAGATAGGAATCTGCTGCCATTGCCAGACTCTCTTCCCTACGATTTATTTCTATGACGACTGTATAACTATAACACAGCCACCGGTATTTTTGTAAGAAGAGCAAATTAACAGATGGCCTGCAAGCCGTAAGTTTGTGCGCATTGAAGGCGTTTCTGATTGCGTTATGTTGACACGATAGTAATGCCGTGTGTTTGTTGGTCCGTCGTTTCCGATTTTTTGCAACAAATCATGTATGTGTTTAAACAGCCCTGAAAAAAAACAAAGTACGTATTGCTGTGTGGACACACGTGGCCTGGTTAGCTGCTGCTGTGTTTGATGTTTAATTCATGATCAACTGTGCATGTATTTATCAACAGGGTTTGCTTCTTTGGTCTCGTCTCGAAGAGTTCCGGTTTAAAGGTCCTTACCTTGCCAATGATTCGGCTCACCATCTCAGATTTGTTCAGGCTTTTACTTAGAATAAGAACATCCTTCCGCTTGGACATATGCTAAACATCAACATACTGACTGGTTCCTAAGCAGACTGAGACCTTTTTTATGAATCCATTCCACAGATTGCCGCTGTGGTGGAAAAACTGTTCCAGATCAGACCAAAAACAGTCGGTGAAAGCGATATTAAAACATTCATACGTTTCAAAATCGACAAGGTCAAAGTCTACCCAGCTCAGTCAGTCAGATCTTTCAAGTTAGAACTGGACCTCACACGCGTGCACACAAACTAGAAGATTGGGGAAAATAACTTCATTGGTGCATACTCTTTCTTTCTTCTTCTTCTTCTTCTTCTTTGGCGAAGAAAAACGTAGGAATGACGAGAATTCAGGGGGAAAACCAAGCGAAGGCAGCACAGCCCGGTCAGCTATATGTATGCATAAGACCTTCCTGACTCTCCTTTCTGAACCGAGCCGTTAATTAACGACATTAACTTTCGGCCTGAACGTCTGCTAAACAACACAGGGCGCATACCAGACTCACCCCTTTGCACAAAGTGTCACTAGTATCCAAACAATATTCAATTAGAAGCCAATTCCCAGACCAGAAAGAAAAAAGCTTTTGTCTCTGCGCTGGTAGGCGTGAGGGCACGTGTAAGACTACAAACATTAACATCTTGGCGTCGAACTCTACCAAGTCACTACGTTACTAAGAACGGAGTATAAGATTGTATTTCAAGTCGTAGGCTTTTAAACATTCATTACATGTAATTAGTCTGCTCGTTAAAATCGAATTTTCTCGAACCGATTTAAAATCATTGCATGGTATTCCTGGTCCAAAAATCAAGAAATCCGTTTGATGCATATTAGGTTTCTTTGGCCTGTGTTACCACCAAAGTCTTGGCAAAAAATATGCAGTAAGTCCAGTTTAATTTTGTTACAGAAGACGTCGCTTTACGCAACTTTTTGTTAGTTTGTCTTTGCATTGAATGAAGCGGTTTACTGAAGTATGTAACTTATAATCAACCTAAGAAAACATCCTTGATTGGAACTGACGAGTAATGGGTATTTGACGTCGGTGTTACGTCCATTTAACCGGAATAGGTCACGTGATGGTGCCGATCACGAGGGTAATGTCTCAAGTTAATGTCTAATCACTTTCAAGTTCATCTTAAAGAAATTTTAACATCAAAACAACCGAAACAGAAAATGTCAACAGAAAGGAATGTTAAAGTGGCATAGCCCATTTATACGACATAACCCCTTAACTAAATTGTAGCCTACTACTCTAACAAATAATTAATCATATTCACGATTCAACCAAAAGTTTCAAAGTTATGGAGATGGACAAAAAATGAGGAACAGGTCTTTCAGTGTTTCTGGCGGGAAATCGAATTTACATGTCAAGCACCTATTTGGGGCCATTTCTTTTATTGCATCAGGGATTTTTAGTTGGCTGTTATTGCATATGTAGCTCCGTGCACTTTTATTAAACACACCTTACACATTCCACACAACCGTTCTAGGTCCCGTTCCCGTACCGACCAAGGAACGGTGCGGGCACGGGAGGGATCGGGAGGGAACCGCAATGGAACGTAAATGATCGTTAACGGAACTGCTTTGAACGGTAGGGTCGGTAGGGACGGTTGAGTTTGGGCTGCATGTTCAAAATGTTAGCCGTTCCCCTTCCGATCAGAATGAACGGTAATGGAACCTTAACCCATCGGTAACGGAACGCTTGGATCGTTAAAGGAACTTGAAACAACGGTAACGCAACGGTAGCGCTCTCACACACTGAGTTGTCATACCCACATTCCACACAACCGTTCCAGGTCCCGTTCTCGTACCGACCAAGGACGGCTGCCACTATGGTCAGACGCTGCCCAAAGATGCCAAAAACGGCCGTTTGCGCAGCGTTCCATTGTTGTGGCAGCCGTCCTTGGTCGGTACGGGAACGGGACCTAGAACGGTGTGTGGAATGGGGGTGTTACTTCCATGACATTTGCCTCCGAGATTTGTCTCACTCAAATTGGCTGTAACAACCAGGTCGCAAGAACTCTTCTGCTCAAGTACTTTCCGTAGCACTTGGTTATGAAAAACGGCGTAAAGACATCGGTGAACCTGATCAAAATTATTACACTTCGCGTCCTCTATTGAATAATCAGTTGCTTTGTGCGACGAAAATATCCACCCTCGCTTTTCATTTCGTCGGCTGTTTATGCAATCCTATTAGTATGGGTCGTTTGTTGTCAAACATGAGATTCTGTTATTACCGTTCATTATCATTATCACCAGTTTTTGTTATTACCATTCATTATCATTATCACCAGTTGTTCCCGTTTGACTGGATACCGTGGTGTATTAATTAGGGGAAGCACGCGTGACGTTTTCTCTCAAGACTGCCAGGAGGGGAAAAAAGACCTCAAAGCAGGGGCGATAATCGACACGAAACAGCGGCCTTTCATCTTTCCAGTGCCTACAAGGCTAGGAGCAATGCCACGAATGCGTGCACATCTTCACAGAAGATAGAGCAAAGCATACATCTTGACTAAAAACAAAAGCGAGAGAGTGGGAGAGAGAGAGAGAGAGAGAGAGAGAGAGAGAGAGAGAGAGAGAGAGAGAGAGAGAGAGAGAGAGAGAGAGAGAGAGAGAGACCCTCCTCTGTGTGAATTGAGATGTTGATGGCAAAATGATGACAGCTGACAACAAACAAGATATGATTTTTCTCCCTTCTTTCGTCAAGAAGAAGAAGAGAAACAATGAGAAGGGTGTACATCTGGTACAGAGGTTAGCATATTGGCAGAAACTTGGCTTTAACACAACTAAAAGAAGCAACGTCTTGGAACATGTGCCGACAAGCACGATAATATTTAATTATAAAATAATGGCTTACCGCAGAATGACCCAGACAGTGCATGCCCGTTGGGAAACAAAAACACTGAGCTTCTCAAAATTGGTAGAACAATCCAAATAGTGTCATACTCGAAGAAGCTGCAACAGAAATGTCACCACAACCATTGCCTCAATACCTTTCGGTCCAGACATAATTTTCACAGATGGCTGTTGTCGTAAAAAGATTTTGTTCACCTGTGCCTCCATTCCGAGATCATTCACCTGTGTGCAATGGGTAGGATTCCAGACACAGCTTTTCTTCGAGGACCTGCAGCGGCGTGGGAACCGTGTGTTTGGGTTGGGGGGGGGGGGGGTGTAGTCATAGCCTGACCATACCCTATTTTTGCACGGTATGACCAGACTATCCTTCGGGCATAACTCATTTTTCAAGAGAAAGTTAAGATTTGAAGGAATTCAAGCAAATTATTAAAAGTTGTTTCTTGGTCAAGTCTGAATAAATAACGCGATGAAGACTTGTAGTTGACCTCCAATGACCAACCCCACCCACTCCCTCACCCCGGTCTCATCTCATTAACATGCACACTCCTTCTCGTGAAAACATGTTCGCCGCATCATCTCAGATCTGGCCAGGCATTGGATAAGACCGCTTCCTCCTTTCAAAAATCAAAAATCCTGACTGCTTCCTATAAGCAGATTAAGAACTTTTAAATTAACTTATTTCAAAATCAGTCACTAATGTCCAATCAGAAATGTATTCACCAGAAACAGTCCTACGCAGCACAGAAACCACACAGGGTGTTCATTATTATTGTTTCTTCTTGGTGTGTATAGGATTCGGTCGATGTGTTTGTTTGTGTGTTTGTGTTCGCATATAGATCTCAAGAATGAACGGACCGATCGTCACCAAACTTGGTGAACAGGTTCTATACATTCCTGAGACGGTCCTTACAAAAATTGGGACCAGTCAAACACACGGTTAGGGAGTTATTGGTGGATTAAGATTCTACAAGGACTTATAGAGGGACATATTAATGGTCAAAGGGAAATAACCTTCTCAGTTGGTGGCAGTGAGAATGGTTATTTCCCTTTGACCAACGGGGGTGTTTTTCCTACCTCGGAGGAATTTCTTGTTGTATATTCAAGTAGAAGGGAGGGGGGTGGGGGGGGCTTTGTCCCACATAAAAGTCTGGCCAGAACTGAGACGGCTTGTCGAATTGTTTGTACGGGAAGGACTGTGCCTTAATAATTATCTTCCTAATCGTCTGGCTTGTGCAACCTGGAAGGGATGATCGAGGCGAGAAATCTAGGCTAATCTCATGCAAATGAGGCCACTTTCTCACCTGGCAAGAACCTGGAAAGGAGGACTGATAGTTCTGTTTAGAAATGGAGGAGAGACAGTTGTACAGAATGCAGACAGACAGGCTTTAGATTAGCAGGAAACCGTTTGAATAATGAAGGCTTGTCTAGAAGCTACTTCTTCTTTGCGTTGGGGGGCTGAAACGTCTACGTACACTCGTGTGTGTGTGGGGGGGGTTGTGTGGGTGGGGGGTGGCATGAGTGTGCTTTTACGTTTATGAACGGTTTTTCCCCACTATTTAGGCAGCCATACTCCTTTTTCGGTGAATGAATGCTTGGTATTTGTGCGCTTCTATAACCCACCGAACCCTTACATGGATAACAGAATCTTTTTGATGCAGACTTGGTCTAATGCTAATGCGTGCAAAGGAAGGGGAATAAGGCATCAACAGGTCTGCACATAGGTTGACATGAAAGATCAAAAAAATCTCCACTTTTAATCCACCAGGCGCGGCCAGGATTCGAACCCTCAGCCTTCCGCAGCGGAGGTCGGCGTTTTATCCACTAGGCAATTGCGCCCGTCAGTCTAAAAACAATACGGAGTCATGCAAATAATTAACCCAACCCCACGTCACGCAGAATGAGGGGAATTAATGCCAGCAAAAGAGAACAGTCCAAAATAAACTTCCAGTGTCATTCCGTCACTACCGCCAGGACTGACATTCCATCGAACAAGTTCTGTATTCGCATTGATTCTCCGATGTTCTCTTCGTTAAATTTTATGGGAAGAAAAACGAACGAGGGAAGGTTTTGTCTGAAACCCGTGTGGCTGATTGGTTCTAAAACAACCCACAAACAACCTACCAATTTAACCAACCAAGCAATGCATCAAGTAAGTACAATAAATTATACAATCAATCATACAACCGATCGTTCAATCATGCAATCATTCACTTAATCGATCAATCTTCTTCTTCTTCAGCGTTCCAGAATTTTCTGGTTACTCTGAGAGCATAGTCAGCTTCACTCCGCTTTCGTTGAGTAGGCATGCTGGGTATTTTCGTGTTTCCATAACCCACCGAACTCCGACATTGGATTACAGGATCTTTCCGTTCGCACTTGGTCTTGTGCTTGCGTGTACACACGAAGGGGGTTAAGTCATTAGCAGGTCTGCACATAAGTTGACCTGGGAGATCGGAACAATCTCCACTCTTAACCCACCAGGCAGCAGCGAACGGGATTCGAACTCACGACCTCCCGATTAGGAGGCCGACGTCTTACCACCACGCCACTGCGCCCGTCAATCGATCAATCAATACTATTGACAATAGCTAGATCCTCATGAAGAATACAACCGCCAGTGGAGCAAATACCACACTGAAACTGCAACTTCTGTTACTTCGGGTAAGCCAAAGAGTCAACATCAAAGCCTTTGCGTCTGCGCTCGTACCCTAAAGTGTTTATTTCCGGTTCCGGGTCACACACTTTATGTGACTTCACGAGTGAAGATTGGCTCGTTCAGTGATACCATTCCTCTGTTGACTTGAGTCGAGACTTTGAGCAAAGGGTTGATTGCTGAACCAACAAGCTTAGGCACCTGTTGTTGGTCTACTTTCGCAGAGAAGGTGTTATAACGGCCCATTGCTAACCGCTAATTGACCTATACTCACGGAAAAAAGGCGGTTTGTGTGTTGATCTAGTGGCAATTTATTTCTTCCCAGGTCAAGATATCCGACTCTGATTCACACACCTGGTGGTTTAGGTAGGAATGCTATACCTCGTTATCTGAAATTGTGTTGCGAAAAAGGTACGCAGCAACACCGCGGGATTTGCTACCCGTCTTTTTCTTTGTGCTGCATTCTGTTATCATTTTTGTGTGGTTTATTTTGCAGTTCAAAAGTTAGGGTCGAAAACTTTGACTCCATCAGCCTCCGTTTCTCATAGTATTCTCTTGTTCCCCCTCTGATCATATTGTTCAATCTCTTTGTCTTGGTATCTTTCTCGTGCACATCAGCTCTGCTTCCAGTACAATGAGTGTTTCTGCCTCGGAAAGAGAACGGAATTTGAAAATGTGGTTTATTTTTTCCAATTGTCAAACCCTTCCCCAATATATCAAAAACAGCACCCAAGTTTGAGCCTGCTCACATTCACGATGAGGTTATTTGTCTAGTTACGAGTCATAAGCAGAACTGAACATGAAGATCGCACACAGGACACAGAATGAACAATGAAATGTTCACATACACAAAAGAGCTTTGACCTTGTTTTGTCCTTCAAGAGCGGAGAGGGGTCGGGGGGGGAGGGGGGAGGGAGTAAAGTAGTTAGGGTCATGCGTTCGTTCAGTTGCTAGTGACCTGTGTAACAAGGCAGTTTGTAGATCCGCCGTGACTTGTGTCGTCTGCTCGGGGAGCGTGCCTGCAGAATAATGAGTCGGTCGCCCACACACAGTCGCCGTCCAATTTGTCCTGACAATGACACTCCCACCGCCGGAAAGAGTGTCCGACTGCTGTTACCAGAGGAGCTTGAATCGAAGTACAGTGATTGATGAAGGTGTACGTACGGGCGTCGGGGGATGTAGCTCAGTCGGTAGCGCGCTGGATTTGTATCCAGTTGGCCGCTGCCAGCGTGAGTTCGTCCCCACGTTCGGCGAGAGATTTATTTCTCAGAGTCAACTTTGTGTGCAGACTCTCCTCGGTGTCCGAACACCCCCGTGTGTACACGCAAGCACAAGACCAAGTGCGCACGAAAAAGATCCTGTAATCCATGTCAGAGTTCGGTGGGTTATAGAAACACGAAAATACCCAGCATGCTTCCTCCGAAAACGGCGTATGGCTGCCTAAATGGCCGGGTAAAAAACGGTCATACACGTAAAATTCCACTCGTGCACAAAAAAAACCACGAGTGTACGTGGGAGTTTCAGCCCACGAACGCAGAAGAAGAAGAAGAAGAAGAAGAAGAAGGTGTACAATACTTCCATCCACCGGCGCTTTGACACAAGCTCCTGTTCTGTGACGTAGGGCAGAGCGGGGTTAGTTGTAACACGTGGCAAGTTGTAACAGGGGGGATAACTCCGGAAAGAACAACACAAGCAAACTTTTTGAGGGGACAGGTTTGTTACTCACAATTACAACATTAAGAAAGAATTAATAAAATATTCAGTGTGACATTTGGAAAAACAAAACGCACGTACACACGTACAGAAGGAAAACCCATGGTGATTTTTTGTTTTGGGGGGGGGGAGGGGGAGGGGGTCTTGTCATCGTGTTACCCTCTGCTCACTCCTTAGCCGAAAAAAAGGAATCTAAATGAAGGAAAGAAAGGAAGCGAGTTATGCCGATAAATCTTCATTTTTTCCCTTCAACGAATCGACAGCTTTGTGGAATAATCTTCCAGAAAATATACGACAAACGCAGTCACTTGGTGAATTTAAAAGATTTTTGACCAATGGAGATGTTGTTGTTCCACAGTATTATTATTTAGACAACCGCAAGGCACAGGTACTTCACAGCAGGTTGAGATTAAATATGAGCGATTTGCAACAAGACCTTGTTAACCGACACCGCTCTGATAATTTAGAATGCACGTGTGGAGTACGCCCGGAAGATGCTGAACACTTTTTGCTACATTGTCCAAAATTTAGAGAACATAGAACCATTTTATATTTAGTCAAGTTTTGACTAAATATTTTAACATCGAGGGGGAATCGAAACGAGGGTCGTGGTGTATGTGCGTATGTGTGTGTGTGCGTGCGTGTGTGTGTGTGTGTGTGTAGAGCGATTCAGACTAAACTACAGGACCGATCTTTATGAAATTTGACATGAGAGTTCCTGGGTATGAAATCTCGGAACGTTTTTTTCATTTTTTTGATAAATGTCTTTGATGACGTCATATCCGGCTTTTCGTGAAAGTTGAGGCGGCACTGTCACGCCCTCATTTTTCAACCAAATTGGTTGAAATTTTGGTCAAGTAATCTTCGACGAAGCCCGGGGTTCGGTATTGCATTTCAGCTTGGTGGCTTAAAAATTAATTAATGACTTTGGTCATTAAAAATCTGAAAATTGTAAAAAAAAATAAAAAATTATAAAACGATCCAAATTTACGTTTATCTTATTCTCCATCATTTGCTGATTCCAAAAACATATAAATATGTTATATTCGGATTAAAAACAAGCTCTGAAAATTAAATATATAAAAATTATTATCAAATTTTTTTTTTTCGAAATCAATTTAAAAACACTTTCATCTTATTCCTTGTCGGTTCCTGATTCCAAAAATATATAGATATGATATGTTTGGATTAAAAACACGCTCAGAAAGTTAAAACGAAGAGAGGTACAGAAAAGCGTGCTATGCAGCATAGCGTAACCACTACCCCGCTCTTCTTGTCAATTTCACTGCCTATGCCGTGAGCGGTGGACCACGAGTATACGGTCTTGCTGCGTTGCATTGCGTTCAGTTTCATTCTGTGAGTTCGACAGCTACTTGACTAAATATTGTATTTTCGCCTTACGCGACTTGTTATTTAATAGTCTGCCAACGCACGTTCTGGACTGCAAAACACTTTTGTTTGGAAATACTGATTTAGCTATATTTTTGAACACGAAAATATTTTCTGTTGTACAAGATTACGTTATGTCAACTGATCGCTTCGGCTGATATTATATTAACAGTGACTGCAATAGATGTAGCAAAGCATTCTCTCTCTCTCTCTCTCTCTCTCTCTCTCTCTCTCTCTCTCTCTCTCTCTCTCTCTCTCTCTCTCTCTCTCTCTCTCTCTCTCTCTCTCTCTCTTTTTATTTCTATAAAATATTATGAAATATTTTGAAAGAAAAGGGTTGAAGTTATCACTTGTTCGCCATGTCTTGTTATCAGAATGTGTATTGATTATCAGTTTTAGAACGTGTCCATAAGCAGTCTGCTTGTTAACGTTCTTAATGTTGTTACTGTTTATAACGTGTATACAAGAAATTAATTTTTAAAAAACACGCTTAAACCAAAGGAAGCGCAAAAAACGCAGGACTCACCATATTAAGTGGGTAGACGTCATGGAAAGGAAAACAGTGCTGTCTTTATTCATATTTCTTCGTACACTTTCAGCAGAAAAAAAATAAATCTGTAGGCACTCAAAGAATCCGACCTATATAAGCAGGACGAAAAAACTAATCAGTCACAACATAGGAATGACCCACATCCATTGATGCCTATGACCGCTCTCATTGATCAAGCATACAGAGGCTTCTTCAAGAAAGAAAAAAATTCCAGGGCTTCTGAATCGCACGGAAACCGGCCGTATAGATGAAGCATTTGGTAGCTCCATCATCAGCGCTTGAAGTGAGAATGATTGCACACAATAAATCATTTAGGAATTGGGAGCCCAAGCAAGCAGCGTGGTGCAAACGTTTTAACGACATTTTGATGGCCTGTTCCATAAAAAGTAGGTCTTCAAAAGACTTCAAACACTCGGAGAAGGAAGTTGGGGCGCGGCAAGGGATAAAAACGGAGGAAAAGGCGGGAGAAGGAGGAGGAAGAAGGGGGAGGGAGGGAGGGGTAGATGTCGTAGACGGCTGGAAGATTCCATAGAATTTCAGAAAGTTCTCAAAAGACCACGGAGGCGATTGAATCAATGGCTGAATCGCCATTCAGTGTCTTGCGATCTTACTCTCCTTGGCAAATCCAAACACTAACAAAACACCAGCACAGACTTCACTAATACGCGTACGAGCCCGCTAATGGGCAGAATATCATCTGCGCAATTTCAGCGGCACAGACGACGCACTGCCTATTATTTATACCGCGATAGGGATTATAAGAATAAGAATAAGAATAAGAATACTTTATTATCTCATAGAGAAATTCATGCGTGGTACATAACAATAATACAAACAAGACATTGATTTTACATAAAACATATAGCACTATATAACAGGGCAGGTTATAGAAACACCTCCCACATACCTCTCTGGACATTCCTTGCATTGTTCTTACGCATTCAGACATGAACACATCCATGTCTCACTTACACATCGCACACATGGACATTCGTATACGCTCAACTTACCCATTCACACATGGACATTCGACCACGCTCCACTTACACATTCTTATACGCTCCACTTACACATTCACACATGGGCATTCTTATATGCTCCACTCCCACATGGACATTCGACTACGCCCACTTACACGTTCACACATGGACATCTTTAAAGCACTGCGCTTATGACGAATATACTTGGCCTGTTTTCCTTTCATGCAACGTGTAGCGGGCTGGGATAAGCTGCAGTGCGTAGTCTGTCCTGCTGAAGTTACATTATATGTGAGCGGAGCCCCTAACATACCCGTACCTGCTGACACGCGGCTTTTCAGCGAGGGGGATTAGCAGGAAACAAAGGCAGCGAAGCGGAACTCAACATTTTATGAAGCAACACGGCAGAAAATCACTGATGCGCGCTAATCGATTACCAACGCGTCTGTCTGCCAAAACATGTGCTCGGCCACACTCAATGAGTTTCTCAGACCGCGCTTTACGGTGGAACCCCCCCTTTTAAGACCTCCCGGTTGAAGACTCCCCCCATTAAGACCTTGCTTTTTTAAATTTTCTGTTTCATGACCTTTCATAATTTTACCCCCATTTTTAAGATTTCCTCCTTTTTTCAGACCTGATTTTTTCCGATTTGTGGAGGCCTTAAAATGGGGGTTCCACTGTACAGCTTACCTTTGGAGCCGAGAAGAAGGCAAGAAAGTCTAGCCTTTCGATGAGTTGCTAATCTGTCTGCCATAGATAGGTGGCTTGCCTCTGTTGTGAGAAGGGGGGCTTGTCAAACAGGCTCTTGTCAGTCGCCGGTTGATGGATGAGAAAAAGAAAGCCTTTTTCAACACGCGAGCGTACAAGACGGTTCTTTATGGTACCTCGGCAAATATACACTGGCCTGCCTTCGTTTCTGCTTCTTCTCCCTGTTTTATGTCCTGTGTGGATATGGTTGCTTTTTGTGCTCAGTTTTATGTGTGTTTTGTTACATTTTTATGTGTGTTTTAAGAGTTTCTGTAATCAACAAGGTTTGTGAAGATGAAGAGGAGTAGAAGCTCGTGTGGGAGGTTTAATATGACGATCATCATAGCTGCTTCTTGATATTGACATAAAAAGGTTCAATCACTGTAGAACTTGACATGAACAGCTATATATCTCTGACCGCAATTTGTGCACTTGTCCCCTGGGCAGTCGTAACTACTGGGTAACCAGCATACCAGTGAATGACTTTCATGCCGGTCTTTGAAATTACAGTCTAGTCTATCACGCCCCACAAAAGAGCCATATTTGCATCCACATTTGGCGGGGTGGAGGATGTTTAATGCATGTCATTTGCTTGATGCCAGTGGCAAAGTTCTGTGAATTCCCGGGATGATCATAAGCTCTTTGCATTAGGGGCGTTAAGCCTAACGTCGTTAGGAAGACAGTACCGCAGTGAGCGAGGCTGGTACTACATATTGTTCATACGAAATGACAAACACAGGTTACAAGCGATAACGCGCAAAAGTACTGGTTTATTATTTTACATCTGACACTAAGGTATCAGTAATGCATATATAGTTACAGTACTACGTAATGAGATACTACGTATTGCGGTAAAAAACTTATGGACAGAAAGAAAAAGAGAAAAGAAAACAAGTTATTAGACATGGCAAAAGTATCAAATGCATTAACAAGACACGAGAAGTAAATACAAGAAAAATAAACAATCACAAGACAGGCGAAGACAAACAGACAAGAAAGTTACAAATACCAAACACTCGTTGGTTAGTCCTTCAACAACAATAAAAAGTTACGTTCTGTACGTTCAACAACAATAAAGAATTACGTTCCGTACGTTCAACAATACCATAAGCACTAAGAATACTCAAGAAACTTAGCATACATACGTTTAAAACCAAAATGGCTACTTTCAGAAAAATACAAAACGTTGACTCATCAGGCCAGGAATACAAAGCAAACTGTCAGTGTCATACCAAAAAGTCTCCTAACGACAATGTTCCTGCGTTAATCAAAGTCACAAACAAGATATTTACTCATCCACTTTCCCTCAATAACGTTACAAGAAATAAGCCCGTTTACAAAACGATCACCACAGACCGCAAGCTTCTTTTACCTAAATTCTTTTAACGTAAGGCTGAAAAAGTCGGAGAAAACGTTTCACTTCGAACTTCGTTAACCACAGAAAACACAAGTTATCATTATAAACATTAGCGACTTTCTAGCGTCTACAAATCATTGCTGTACGTTCACAACACTAGAACAGTTGAACACACAATAAAGAAACACTACAACAAGTCAGACTTTCAACTCACGTTATACATAAACAACTCACAAAGTAATTACAAAATGGCGACCAAAACACAACACAAACAAGTAACAACAAAATTACCTTATGCGCTGTGTGGGTTGACCAGCAGTACCAAAAACGTGTTGCCTCACAAACGAAGGGCACAAAACGATTCACACTTGAGAAACAACTGTCTCCAAGAACATTACGTTGACGTTAAAACATAAGAAACACTCCGTTAGTTCACTTGATCACCTTCATACGTTTACATCAAAAACCAAACGCTTCCTAAAACCCTCAGATCGACTGACGAGACAGGAGTCAAGCAGCGGTATTTATGGAAACAAAAACCTAACATGGAATAGTTATTCAAAAGTCAAAGGTCACCGGATTGACCAACCAACAACATTCCTAAGACAGAATCGGGTGAAACTACTATTTTACAACCAATCAGTAACCGATCACGCACTCCGTGCATGCTCAAAACTTAAAACGGTATATTTAACAGAAAGAAGACCAAGGAACTAGCTGACATCACAAAGCTAAAAACACGTGAGTCACACGTATTCTAAAACTTGCAACGCAGATTCGCAGGGCTCACCTCAAAATCAAAACACGGAAAAGAGCACGTGAATCTCACGGTGTTCTAAGACTAAACGACGCAGTTTGTGACGCTCCGACCAAAACCAGGTCACAACAACTGAACAAGGAGCACGTGAATCTCACGTAAAAATATTAACGCTCCACAAAACGGGTCACAACAAGGTGCCACAATAAAAACACGGTTTACTTCTTTTTACATCGTGCAATGGCTTGAGCAAACGTAATTACAACAAAAGTAGGTGACTGCATGCCACATCGGCATGCACACTCCCACCGGAAATTATATTAATATAATTTACTTCAAAAACCTTTGTACAAACATATTCCTTATATCAAAAGAATAACGACGCAGATTTAGACATTTCAAATTTAGAACTCAAAATCATTGTGTTACAAAACATTTACACAACAATATTACGGTTCAATCACTTTCAGTGTTTCAACACATCTCGTTTCAACTAAATGCCACTGGTCATTTACTCGACGGCATAAAGAAAACGCACCACTTAAAACATAAATGTCCGTTACATCATCTGGTATAAAAACAAACTGCAACAATCTACAACTGTCAAATTGGAAAAACACTCCAAAGTTCAATGTTCTTTCAGTTCGCTTACACAGCTTTGTCTTCGTGATTTTCACGATCAACTAACACGGTCATTTTGTGAATAGGTCGCTCTAATATGCGACTATCACCAGTGGGACGGCCGTGATTGTCTAGAGCCTTTGTTCCAACATGCACTTTCACTCGTCTGACCAGTCCATCAGATCCAGGCATCACCTCGATTACACGAGCCATGCACCACTCTGATCTGCACAAGTTCTGGTCATGCAAGACAACAACATCTCCCACCTGTACGTTTGCCTGGGGACGTTGCCAGACACGACGTTTCTGCAAAAGTGAAAGGTACTGGCTCTTCCATAGCAGCCAGAATTCGTCTGCCATCCGCTGGACACAGCGCCAACGTTTCCTGGCGTACAGGTCTGGATCTTCAAACACACCAGGGGGCGGAAGGATGGCACCTGACTTCATGGTGAGGACGTGGTTGGGGGTCAAAGGGCGTGGTCCATCTGCCGATTCCAGTGACTCGACAGACAGTGGTCGACTGTTCACGATGGCCATCACCTCGTATAGGAACGTACGAAGTGATGAAGTAGTGAGACGCTGGCCTGATCTTCTGAGAAGACCATTCAGGATGCTGCGTATCGTTCGGATCTGACGCTCCCAAACGCCACCCATGTGACTAGCTGCAGGGGGGTTGAACTTGAACTCACATTTGCTTTCCAGCATCTTTGATGTCAGTCGTTCAGAGTCCATCTCCTTCCATGCCAGTTTGAACTCATTGCATGCACCTACAAAGTTCGTTCCTTTGTCACACCAAATGCGTGATATGTTTCCTCGCATGGAGACAACAATGCGTAGGGCGTTGATGAAGGAATCACTTGACATGTCATCCAGGGTTTCAATGTGGATTGCCCTAGAGGCAAAACACGTCACGATCAGTCCGTACCTTTTCACCTCCCTACGTCCATCTTTGACGTGAAATGGGCCGAAACAGTCAATGCCACAGTACGTGAACGGTGGGGATGGGTCAATACGCTCTGGAGGGAGGTCGGCCATCTTCTGTCCAGCTGGCCCTGAGCGATGCCATCGGCAGTGAACACAGCGGCGCACCAACGAAGAGACGACGTGACGAATACCAATGATCCAGAAACCGCTGGCTCGTACTTGGTTGATCGTGAACATTCTCCCTTGGTGGGCTATCGCGGCATGACAATCCTGAACCACCAGCAAAGAGAAGTGACTGTCTCGAGGTAGTAGTATGGGAAACTTGTCAGCTGAAGAGGATGATGAATTTTGAGAGCGACCATATACTCTCAGTATACCATCAGTGTCTTTGTGAGCGTTGAGTGCCTGAAGTTGGTTGCGTAAAGAAGGCGTTGGGCGTTCAAAATGTTCTTTCTGAAGACATACGATGAACTTCTTCTCAGTGACTTCAAGCACTTCAAGGGGAGACGACTGGTGCCCCTTAATGGCATTGCACTTGCGTACCAAAACAGCCATGGCTCTTATCAGAGATGTCTTGGAGGAGAATCGTTGGGCGATCTGCTCAAACGACTGAACAGACACTTCTTTAGAGGTAGTAGCCTTGCACACTTTCACCTCAACATCGTCATCTGGGATCTCGAAAAAGTCATCTGATTCCGGAAGGGACTGGCTCAAGAACGCGGGACCATGGAACCACTCTGATGTCATGAGGTCACTCACAGACAATCCCCGTGATGCATAATCAGCTGGGTTCTCCTTTGTAGAAACATGATTCCACTGACTGGCCTGTGAGAACTGACGTATTTGTTGGACTCTATTTGCGACAAAGACGTGAAAACGCTTGGACTCGTTCTTCAAATAAGCGAGTACAATCATAGAGTCAGTCCAAAAGAAATGTTCAATGCTCTCAAAGTCCAGTTCTTCTTGAAGAAATCTTGCCATCTTGACGGAAAGTACTGCTGCCGTTAGCTCCAGACGAGGGACAGTGACGTGTCGAAGCGGAGCCACGCGTGCTTTGGCGACTACAAGCGTACTGTGAATGTTGCCTAGATGATTCTCAAAGCGAAGGTACGAACACTGGCCGTATCCTGCTGTAGACGCGTCTGAGAAGTGATGTAGCTCTACATTCTTCACAGTGCCAAAGTCTGTGGGCAAGTAGTTCCTGGGTACCTTGACGCAACCCAGTCGGGATAGATCCTTCAGCCACTCTTCCCAACGTTCTTGAAGCGATGGTGGCAGCGGATCGTCCCAGCCGAGCTCCTGGCGACATAGTTCCTGGAGGATCAATTTTCCAGTCAGCAAAAAGGGGGCCAGAAAACCAAGGGGGTCGTAGACTGATGCAATTGTAGAGAGAACTCCTCTTCTGTTCGAGGGACCCAGTCTGGGGTTGTCAGTGAAACCCAGCGTGTCATCATCAGTGCACCAGTGAAGGCCAAGAGTCCGCTCAATTTCTGGTGTGCTACAAGGGACTGCGAGTTCTGTGGCCTTGGTTGACGTAACTTCAGAGTCGGGGAAGTACTCTAAAAGTTCCTTTGAGTTGGAGACTATCTTGTGCAGCCTCAATTGTCCGTGTTCACAAATTTCTCTAGCCTTCATGAGCACATCTGCTGCTTCTTCAACAGAGTCTTTGGCTTGAAGTCCATCATCGACATAAAAGTCACGCTGCAGAAAGGCTGATGCCTTGGCGCTGATTGTGGCGTTGTCCTTTGCCACCTGCTTGAGGCCGAAGTTTGCGCAGCCTGGAGACGATGTAGCTCCGAAGATGTGCACCTTCATGCGGTAGTCAAGCGGCTGGCCACTCGTATCACCGTCCTTCCACCAAAGGAAGCGCAGAAAGTCTCGATGGGGCTCGGAGACGTGAAACTGGTGGTACATTTTTTCCACGTCACAGGAAAATGCTATGGGACCCTTGCGGAAACGACAGAGAACGCCGGAAAGGGAGCTGATTAGGTCTGGGCCTTGTAGGAGAAGATCGTTCAAGGACGTGCCTAGGTGACGTGCACTACAGTCAAAAACCACACGAATCTTTCCTGGCTTCTTGTCGTTGTACACGCCGTGATGTGGGATGTACCAGCGATTTGGGACCTCGACTTCGTTCTTGGGAATCAGTTCAGCGTCACCTCGCTCCAAAATCACGTTCATGAACTTGATATAGTCTTCACGGTACCCAGGCTTCTTCTCAAACTGGCGTTTCAGTCCCATGAGACGCTTGACTGCGGCACCTCTGTTGTCAGGAAGAGACGGTTGTTCTGGCCGAAAAGGCAGAGGCATCTCGTAGTGACCAGCTTCGTTGACCTTCACGTTCTCCTTCACGATCTTCATGAACTTCAAATCATCTTGAGACATGGATCCTGTGTCACTATCAGCAAAGTCTCTCTCCATAACGTGTAGTAGGTCAGTACACGATACCTCATCCACCTGTATTTTGTAGACGTGAGCTGCACTTTCTTCTTGTCTTGATCCTGGCTTAACGACTACGTGCATGGACGAGCCTACACCATCAAAGGCGACGGAATGCGGTGACTTGCCGACGATGCTCCAACCTAACTTAGTCTCTACTGCAAATGGCAGTCCTTGGACAACGTTTAGGGGCATGAGGGCTTCAGCGCAGTCATAGCCGATGAGGAGGCCTGCTTCGCAATCAGGGTACAAGGGGGGCAGTTTTGGGGACAGGTGTTGAAGATGTGGGTAAACTTTGACAGTCTCTGAGGTGGGGATTTGCGTGGGGTCAACGGACAGGTAAGGTCGTGAGATGGCAGAAGGGAGCCTGACAAACTCACTGGAGGTAGGAGAGCGGACACGCAATCCAGAGTACTTCCTGCCGGAGACCATAGCATTGTCCTCAGTCAGTGTGGAGACCCTGAGTGTAGTCGGCTGCGATTTGGCTTTAACTTCTTCAGCCACTGACTGCACTACAAAAGTGGCGTTGGACATAGTGTCCAGTAGTGCGTACGTCAGCACTTCTACGTTGGGGTTAGAGTCACTGGAAACGAGAACGGGAACGATCATAGACGTGAAACCGATGCTGTTTTCCTCGCTGGCCTTAAGAGCAGACACCGTAGGGGTCGACGATGACAGTGGCTCTTGAACGTCAGCAGCAGAGGTACGGTAATTGTTCTTGTGTTCACTCGCCCCTTTGGTTTCACTCATACTGTTCTGATACTTGAAATTGTCATCATGAAGACAAGTGGGATGAGCCTTCTTGCACTTCTTGCACGTCTGTCTCTGCATACATTGACGGCTCTGGTGATCCTTACTTCTGAGACATCCGTAGCAGATACGGTTCTTGAACAGAAAATCTCGTATCTCAACCAGAGGCTTCTCTATGAGTTCCTTACATGTCCCAGCGTCATGGTCCGGAAGTTGACAGTGCAGACATGCGGAGACATCCTCTGTCAGGGTTGACAGGTTCGTTGTGAACTTTCTTGGTGTCCCCGATGCACTTGTCAAGCCGAAAACAGGGTCGTTAGAAATGTCTGCTTCGAGGGTAACGAACGACACGAGTTCATGGAACAGAGGATACCTCTTCTTTTCAACCTTGGTTCGAGCAACTGTTCTAGACCATCTGTGACTCATCCAGTCTGGGAGCTTTCCGACGATCTTCCGTAGGTACTGGGCATCATCCAGGATGCTCAGTCCACCAACTTCCTGGGCAGCAACGGAACATTGCTGCAAGAAATCGGCCAGACTTCTGAGTCCCTTGGGATCCTTGCTTTTGACTGGGGTCCATTCGTCCAGCTTGGTCCGGAAAGCTTGCGAAACGACGTATGAGTTGCCGAACCGATTTTCCAGCACTTCCATGGCTCTCTCGTAGGCATCACCTTCTCTCAGCAGAAAGAAGCCGGTCACGGCCTCCTTTGCTTGACCTCCGATGTACCGTTGCAGATACAATAACTTCTCACTGCTGGTTATGTTTTGTCTCTCGATGAGGAACGAAAACGACGACCTCCAAATTGGATATTGGAGAGGGTCACCAACAAAAATGCACGGCTCCTGCATCGGCAAACGGTTGATCATCAGAGCGTCTGATAGGGTTTTGGCGAGAGAGTCCATAGGAGTGTCCTGCTTGGCAGGAGTAGCAAGTGGACGTTGGTAGTACGCAGACGGGGGGTAGGAGGCAAATGGACGATCTGCATGACATTCCTTGTCAAAGTTCATGTACGCAGGGGGCCTTGCGTTTTCGTTTCCCCAGATAACTTTGGGGGTGGTCTGATGTGGGTCCAGGAATGTGGGCACGAAAGGCTCTGGTTTGGGATGTAGGTGGGTATCATAGGGGAAACAGGGTGGGGCAACTTGGAAACGTCTGTGGTCCATGCGTTGGTGACGTTCTTCTGGGAAGTAGGTGTGTCGTTCTTGCGTCTCATCACCTTCCCTTGTCTCTGGTAGGTGATAGGACCAACCTGTGTGGTCGAGATCAGGCGGGCGAGAGCCTGTGACGCTTGTCGTTGAGTGTCCAACGTTGTGCAGAGGCGGCTGACCAGTGTACGCACCAAGAGGGTGCTGCAGTGTGGTCAGCAGCGCTGTAGGCCGCATGGAGGATGTAGTTGCAGCCGTCGTGTAGTTGGGTGTGAAGGGCTCCTGACGGACGAAAGGAGCGCTCGTTCCGACGTGATGGGGGGCGTTGGTGAAGGGCTCCTGATGGACGAAAGGAGCGCTCGTTCCGACATGATGGGGGGCGTTGACATCCTCTCTACGTTGAGGTCCGTACGCCTCATATGTGGCGTTGTTGGTAGTAGCGGCGCTTGTAGAGGCGTTGACTCCAACGACGAGGTCCACGACAGGTAACGCGTGCTGTCGTGGCTCAGTCGTTGTGGTTCCTGCGATGAAGTTGGTGACAGCAGCGTTGACAGTAGAGAAGTCACGGGTGCTGGCGGCGTTGCAGACAGGAACAGACGTGACGTCCAAGGCTGGCTGGTGTGTCCCTTGATCAGCAATGACGGCAGCTTGGCAGACAGGAACAGACGCGGCGTCCAAGGCTGGCTGGTGTGTCCCTTGGTCAGCAATGACGGCAGCACCTGTCCCTATTCCTATCGCTGTTTGTTCATTGTTTAGAGGAGGGGCTACAAGACTATACAAGGGAACGAAAGGACGAGGGTGGAACCTAGTGTTCAACAAATCAACTGACGGTAGATCAGGGAGATCCTGCTGAACGGATTCACCTTGTTCCAATACTTGTAACATAGCTTGTTGTTCTCTTAAGCTAATTTTCAATTCGGTGGACTGAATTTGTCTCAAAGCCTTTTTCTGTTTAATATCTTCAAGAGCTGCTTCAGCTGCGTCTTCGGCCTGTCTAGCTGCTATTCTCTCGGCTTCCTTAGCCTGCCTAGCTGCATCTTCAGCCTGCCTAGCTGCTGTTCTCTCAGCTTCCTTAGCCTGCCTAGCTGCTTCTTCGGCCTGCCTAGCTGCGTCTTCGGCCTGTCTAGCTGCTGTTCTCTCAGCTTCCTTAGCCTGCCTAGCTGCTTCTTCGGCCTGCCTAGCTGCGTCTTCAATCTGCCTAGCTGCATTTCTCTCAGCTTCCTCAGTCTGCCTAGCTGCTGTTCTCTCAGCATATTGTTGTTGTAAGAGATCCAGTTCACTAAACTGAGCTTCCTTTATTGCGTCACCTTCCACTTTTATGGCCAGGGATGCAGCCTCTAGTTTAAGAGCCAATTTAGTGTCTTCAGAGCTAACACTTTTAGAGCGGAGAGACTCGGCGCGAGAAGCTACTTGGCTACCTGATCTCCTGATACCTGACTTGTGGCTAGCTGACTTGTGGATGGCTGACGTAATGCTAGCTGCTTTATGGCTGGCAGTCTTAACACTGGCTGACTTGTGGGTGGATGACCCAACGCTAGGTGTAACACTGCTATGCCTGGAAGTAGGCTTCTTAGTCACCTGCACGCTAGTCGATTGTCTGTCAAGAGCTCGATCAATGTCAAACATAATGTTCTGAACTGTTCTCTGAACATCATCCCAACTTTCCTGAATGGTTTCACCGCTACCAATACTACGAAGACCTTTCTCTATGTCACCAAGATCCTTGTACATGCTCAAAACAATTTGTTTTTGACTGGTTAACGACTCTTGATTAGGAGTTTCTTGGTTAAGCTCTGTTACTACCTCACCGATTGCTCGTTCCAAGAATGTTCGTTGTCTTGCAAAGTTTCTAGTTTTGATCTCAATCTGGTACTCTCTACCTTTTTCAGTAGGCTTAATGTCACGCCTAGGCCTTTGAGAATGTTCATCTTCATCGCCGTTAACGTCATAACCTGAAGCTTCCAATGGTTTATCTGCTGGAATCTTCTCCATTACAATGTTCGCTTATTCAAAAGCACTAAAAACCTACATAAGGTTTATCTGTTTAAAAAGTAAAATGAATCGATCTGAGGGTCGTTTGGGATAATACACAAAAGTCACAAAAAATGCGCCGGATACGGAGTAGGAAGATCTCTAACCGACAAGTTGATCTGTGTCAAACTATGGTTCACTAACACAGTGACAGGTAACAATAAAGTCTTTTGCTGGTTATCAACAGCTACGTTTACGTTCATTGAGCGTCAATAACAAAAGTTCTTTACTGGGCGTCAGCAGCTAAGTTTGTTTACTTTAGCTAATGTTCTTTCACTGGGCGTCAGCAGCTAAGTTTTTTACTGGGCGACAGCAACTAAAGTTTTTTACTTTAGCTAAAGTTCTTTCACTGGGCGTCAGCAGCTAAGTTTTTTACTGGGCGACAGCAACTAAAGTTTTTTACTGGGCGACAGCAAGCTAAGTTTTTTACTTCAGCTAAAGTTCTTTCACTGGGCATCAGCAGCTAAGTTTTTTACTTTAGCTAACGTTCTTTCACTGGGCGTCAGCAGCTAAGTTTTTTTTTGCTGGGCGACAGCAACTAAAGTTTTTTACTGTGCGCGCCTTCGTGAGCGAGGCTGGTACTACATATTGTTCATACGAAATGACAAACACAGGTTACAAGCGATAACGCGCAAAAGTACTGGTTTATTATTTTACATCTGACACTAAGGTATCAGTAATGCATATATAGTTACAGTACTACGTAATGAGATACTACGTATTGCGGTAAAAAACTTATGGACAGAAAGAAAAAGAGAAAAGAAAACAAGTTATTAGACATGGCAAAAGTATCAAATGCATTAACAAGACACGAGAAGTAAATACAAGAAAAATAAACAATCACAAGACAGGCGAAGACAAAACAGACAAGAAAGTTACAAATACCAAACACTCGTTGGTTAGTCCTTCAACAACAATAAAAAGTTACGTTCTGTACGTTCAACAACAATAAAGAATTACGTTCCGTACGTTCAACAATACCATAAGCACTAAGAATACTCAAGAAACTTAGCATACATACGTTTAAAACCAAAATGGCTACTTTCAGAAAAATACAAAACGTTGACTCATCAGGCCAGGAATACAAAGCAAACTGTCAGTGTCATACCAAAAAGTCTCCTAACGACAATGTTCCTGCGTTAATCAAAGTCACAAACAAGATATTTACTCATCCACTTTCCCTCAATAACGTTACAAGAAATAAGCCCGTTTACAAAACGATCACCACAGACCGCAAGCTTCTTTTACCTAAATTCTTTTAACGTAAGGCTGAAAAAGTCGGAGAAAACGTTTCACTTCGAACTTCGTTAACCACAGAAAACACAAGTTATCATTATAAACATTAGCGACTTTCTAGCGTCTACAAATCATTGCTGTACGTTCACAACACTAGAACAGTTGAACACACAATAAAGAAACACTACAACAAGGCAGACTTTCAACTCACGTTATACATAAACAACTCACAAAGTAATTACAAAATGGCGACCAAAACACAACACAAACAAGTAACAACAAAATTACCTTATGCGCTGTGTGGGTTGACCAGCAGTACCAAAAACGTGTTGCCTCACAAACGAAGGGCACAAAACGATTCACACTTGAGAAACAACTGTCTCCAAGAACATTACGTTGACGTTAAAACATAAGAAACACTCCGTTAGTTCACTTGATCACCTTCATACGTTTACATCAAAAACCAAACGCTTCCTAAAACCCTCAGATCGACTGACGAGACAGGAGTCAAGCAGCGGTATTTATGGAAACAAAAACCTAACATGGAATAGTTATTCAAAAGTCAAAGGTCACCGGATTGACCAACCAACAACATTCCTAAGACAGAATCGGGTGAAACTACTATTTTACAACCAATCAGTAACCGATCACGCACTCCGTGCATGCTCAAAACTTAAAACGGTATATTTAACAGAAAGAAGACCAAGGAACTAGCTGACATCACAAAGCTAAAAACACGTGAGTCACACGTATTCTAAAACTTGCAACGCAGATTCGCAGGGCTCACCTCAAAATCAAAACACGGAAAAGAGCACGTGAATCTCACGGTGTTCTAAGACTAAACGACGCAGTTTGTGACGCTCCGACCAAAACCAGGTCACAACAACTGAACAAGGAGCACGTGAATCTCACGTAAAAATATTAACGCTCCACAAAACGGGTCACAACAAGGTGCCACAATAAAAACACGGTTTACTTCTTTTTACATCGTGCAATGGCTTGAGCAAACGTAATTACAACAAAAGTAGGTGACTGCATGCCACATCGGCATGCACAGTAGTCAAGGATTGCGTAATTTTCGCATCCGGGTCAGAGCGAACGACCTTCCAGCTGTGAGACCGTTACCACAGACAGTAAAACTAGGCAGGTTAACGGTCTGCATGTTGTAAGCTTATTTGACAGCGATCCTCTCCCCATCAGCTCTATATTGCGCAATGCCAGATGTGGCTTACGGTTGCGGTAACGTTTACCACGAGCGACTTAAAGTCCGTACTTACCCTCTATGTACCCTCTAATCCTCTCTTTCTCCCAATCCCCCGTTTTTCCCTCGAGCGTTCTGGATACAGAGGGTGAGAGACAGAGGGCCTTCTATAGAGCACGTGCGCAGAGGTCATATTAGATGAGGATTTGGATGAATGATTCATTCCTATTCTTTTTTCTGTTCTTTTTCCTGAGGGTGAACTGTTCTAAACAGAATAGAAACTGTGTGTTTGGACACAAACAAAAGTTGTACGACTGAAGTTTCTGGTCAGGATTAGTTAACTAGAATTTACTTTGCGCCAGCTCTTGACGAGGCGTTGTAGAGACGTTTAAAAAAAACCACCTACCAACCAATCTCGACTAAGCATTTGCAGTTTTCCACCTTAAAGACTCATTTGTTGTTGTTGTTGATCCCCCTCCTCTCTCTCTCTCTCTCTCTCTCTCTCTCTCTCTCTCTCTCTCTCTCTCTCTCTCTCTCTCTCTCTCTCCAGCAACCAATCGCCACGCCGTATTAATTTGTGGCTTGTTTTTTTGCAACTGTGTGGAGTGTAGAGGAGAAGCTGGCTTGGTCCAATTATATCTGTGTGATAGTCATTTGTGCTTTGTTTCGGAATCTGTGTCTTGAAGGTGTGTAGCGTAGGGTAGATGATGGTTCGTGAAGTGTCTCTGTGTGCCGAGTAGAAGCCCAAAAGGGCCCTTTCATGATAACACTCACGTAAGGTGTGATCTGGAAAAGAAATACTGCTGAGTTCTCTGATAAATTGTGAGTGTGGTAGTCTACTACAAACTCCATTGATTGATTTGTATCCTCAATTTCAGTTAGAATTGGATTGTTGTTGATTTTATTGTTGTATTTTGTTACACTTTTTGTCTCTTTTCACGGTTTTCTTTTATTTACAGTTATTCTCTATTTTTGCTACCCGTGGTACCTGTTCTGCAAAAGTGTTCTTGTGTGTTGGAAGTACACTGAGTTGGTTTTTTTAAACTCTGTGGCGGTTTTCATCACAGACAATTTAAGTGCCTTGGTAGACACTGACATTTGCTTTTCCTTTTTCTTGTCCGGTTTTACTGTGACAAAAGGAAAATACTTTTCTCTGATCTGACCTACATCGTGACCTAATTATGCCGTTGGGTGATTCTACATCTGGCCTTCGTATGGGACACCTTAACGTTTGTCATTTGTTTAACAAAGTTCCAGATGTGTGCTTAATGTTAAACCGACCAAACAAGCCAATTCATTTGTTTGGACTTAGCGAAACTCGCCTTGACTCCAGGATCGACGACACCTCTATTGACATTACTGACTATACCATTTTGAGACGCGACAGCAACCAGTCTAATCATACTGGACTTGTGCTTTACGTCCATGACAGTATTGTGAAAATCACAAGAAGGAGAACTGATTTAGAGTCAGAGAATGTGGAGTGCATCTGGACGGAGATAAAACACTCTAAATCTCCTTCTGTGTTAGTGGGGTATATATATAAAAATCCAGCCTCTTCACTTGCATGGATTGACGATTTTGTGCGCATGATGGACAACGTTAATAACTGTAATTCTAACATTCTCCTCTTAGGTGATTTTAATTATGATTTAAATAAACCGCAACATGCATGGTCTTCTACTACATCACTGTTTGGTCTTCAGCAAGTAATCAAAGATCCAACAAGAGTAACCAGTACTAGTGCAACGTTAATTGATCATATTTACACAAACAATGTGTGTAATGTTTCGAAAGTGTTTGTATCCAATGAAAGTATAAGTGACCATAGCCCTATTTTTTGCACTTGGTCTTTTAAATTATCAAAACGTCCGCCTAAGGGCCATACAACAATTGAGTACAGATCCTTTAAAAATTTCAATGAGACGGATTTTTTGCGAGACATTGCTTCTGTGCCCTTTCATCTTATTTGCAATCATAATTGTCCAAATAGTGCCTTTTCTGCTTTGTATGAGGCATTTTTGCCAATTATTGATAAGCATGCACCGTTGCGCAAAAAGAGGGTTAAGCACCCCACACTTCCCCCGTGGTTAAATGAAGACATTATAAACGCTATGGCTCTTCGCGATTTCTATAAAGAGAACAAATTAAAAGCTGATTACAAGAAACAAAGAAATAAGGTCTTAGACCTCGTGCGCCGGGCCAAAAGGCAATTATTTTAATAAACTTGTTTCTGAGAAGAAAGATACTGCTTCCTTATGGAGAGCAATAAACGAAGTAACTGCAAAATCAAAAACCCGACAACATTCAACTTCGGTTGGTATTTCACCCAGTGCCTTGAATGATTATTTTTTATCTCTTCCTAGTAAGCTTCTGGAGTCTACCTATAGGGAAAATGACAAAAGCGAGTATGAATGGCCACAATTTCTTCAATTATTTTGCCAGGCCAATATGAAAGAAGTTGAACCTTTTAACATCCCATTCATTGCAGTCCACGAAGTCGGGCGACTAATAACTGACTTGAGTAATAAAAAGTCAATGGGACCCGATAACATACCCGCTTCCTTACTCAAGTTAGCGTTACCCTTTCTTGTTGAGCCAATTACGTATGCGTACAACTTATGTATTGACCGAAATGTGTTTCCAGACATATTTAAAACCGCAAAAGTAATTCCACTTCCCAAAACAAAAGACTTAACCGACATAAACAATTTTAGGCCAATTTCGCTATTGTCTGTTCTATCAAAACCATTAGAAAAACATGTACAAAAGTGCTTGCTTCTGCACATGGAAAGCCGTGGTCTTTTCGCTCCATCTCAATCAGGATTTCGCCCTAAACATTCGTGTCACACAGCTCTCGTTAAACTATGCGATACATGGCTCTCTGCCATTAACCATTCGGAAACAGTCGGCGCCGTCTTCCTTGATTTTAAGAAAGCGTTTGATATTGTTGATCACACAATTCTGTTAAAGAAATTATCTTGTTATTTAGGCGACGCATCCTACTTACCTTTTTTTCGTTCTTATTTAGCGAACAGAACGCAGTTTGTCTCCCTTAATGGTAACCGTTCTTCGATAGGACGGCTAATGCACGGCGTCCCACAAGGATCAGTTTTGGGCCCACTTTTATTTTGCATTTACATTAACGATCTACCACTCTATATATCAGACAAGACGGTTATTAATGACCTTTTTGCAGACGACTCGTCTCTTTACACGTCCGGTAAAAGTTTACAATCTATTGAAACCTCTCTTCAAACGAGTTTGAACAACATATTTGATTGGTGTAAACAAAACTCAATGATTATACACCCAGGCAAAACTAAATGCATGGTGATCACAACACGACAGAAACACCAACTCGCTCCTCTGAATCTTCATCTCAGTTTAAATGAGTCACCCATTGAGCAAGTAACCAGCCATCGTGTTCTCGCGGTCATAATAGACGCTGAATTAAAGTGGCAGTCCCACCTCAACCGGGTTACCAAAACATTATCCAAATCTCTATTCCTTCTCTCAAAATTAAAGTATTACGCAGATACCGCACCACTCAAGTCGTTTTATTTTGATCATATTTTACCTCATCTGAATTATGCATCTATACACTTTGGGATGGTTGTAGCGATGTTCACTTAAAAAAAAGTAAATTCTCTTCACCGTCGCGCAGCTAAACTTATCATGCCGGGTCCGCAAACATCAACAGATCAAAAGCTTAGCGGCCTTCATTTTTTATCACTTAAAGATCAGTTATTATTTAATAAGGCGCTTTTAATGTTTAAAGTTCAAATAAACGAGACCCCACAGTACATGCGATCATTATTTCAGAAAGCAACAGACAGATATGGCTCAAACAAATTAATTTTCCCGCTACCCCGTATTGATTTATATAAAACCAGTTTAGCGTTTTCGGGCTCAACAATTTGGAATTCGCTACCATGTGAGATAAAGGGGTCAAGCACGATTAAACACTTCAAAGCGCAGCTTCGCAAATATCTGATGTCACGAACAGTTACATTCTAAAGCTGTTTCTAGCAAGAATCCATTGCTATCACTAACCTCTATATATTTTGTTGATGATGATAATGATGTCGACGATGATGATGATGATGATGATGATGATGAGGTTGTTGTTGTGTGTGTGTGTGTCTGTGTGTGTGTGTGTGTGTGCGTGCGTGTGTGTGTGTGTGTGTGTGTGTGTGTGTGTGTGTGGGTGTGTATGTGTGTGTATGTGTGTGTGTTTGTGAGTGTGTGTGTTGTATTGAGTGCGAACATGATTGCAGGCATGCGGCGCGCGTGTGTGTGCGAGTCGACTTTTTATCTTTACCTTTGTATTATATTGACATACATGTACATTTCAATGTTCTATCATGCATTATGTATTCGTATAGGTAATGTTGTAATTAGTAATACTGTATGATTGCGATTGACAATTGTCCTTTTATTGTCTTTATTTTTATGTCTTAGTTTAGCAGGGACAGATTGTAAGACTAGGCGTGAGCCTAAAATCTCCATCCTTGAGTAATAAAGTTCGTTCGTTCGTTCGTTCTCTCTCTCTCTCTCTCTCTCTCTCTCTCTCTCTCTCTCTCTCTCTCTCTCTCTCTCTCTCTCTCTCTCTCTCTCTCTCTCTATCTCTATCTCTCTCTCTTTAACAAACATAGATTAGATATGTTTTTTGTGGAACACTGGACATTTTTGCATCACATAGTTATTATTTTAAGTACACAGCTAGAGGTGGTATGACTGAGGAGCACTTACTGTCTGTCATAAGAGCTTCTGTACCCATCTTCAACTCATCCGCCCAACAGCAAACTTTATTATTTTTGCTGCAACACCATCGTAATCATCTAAATCGACACACAAAAACGTGCATGCAACACACACATAACAGCCAACATTTTATTCAAAGTAAACTGATGGAGCTAGCGATATAAAATGTGGCAACTGTTCAAATGTTTACAGAAGGTTGCTGAGAAATGCATATTTTGTCTGATAATAGATTGCACACAACACAAAAGTGCATACCGCTAAAATTAAACAGAGGTCCCAGCGGCACATCCTACATTATTGCTATCCCTTCTCTATCTCTCTCTCTCTCTCCGTCTCTCTCTCTCTCTCTCTCTCTCTCTCTCTTCTCTCTCTCTCTCTCTCTCTCTCATCTCTCTCTCTCTCTCTCTCTCTCTCCTCTCTCTCTCTCTCTCTCTCTCTCTCTCTCTCTCTCTCTCTCTCTCTCTCTCGGGGCGGGGACGTAGCTCAGTTGGTAGCGCGCTGGCTTTGTTGCCAGTTGGTCGCTATCAGCGTGGTTCGATCCCCACGTTCGGCGAGAGTTTTATTCTCGGAGTCAACTTTGTGCAGACTCTCTTCGTGTCCGAACACCCCCGTGTGCACACATGCGCACGAAAAGATCCCACGTTCACAGCGAAGTCTCAGGGCTTGGGAACACGAAGACACGCATGCATCATCTCTCGTCCTCTGATTATCATGATCGTATCTCGATACTTTGACGAGACAAGTCTAATGCTGGTGTGTCGAAGAGACAGCCACAGCGGGCTTGTTCGAATCAAAGTATCACACCATATCTTCAGCGTATTACCAATACCTGTCCCAATAAGACCAGTTGGTCTAAGAGGACGTTAAACCCTAATAGTCCTCTCTCTCTCTCTCTCTCTCTCTCCGTCTCTCTCTCTCTCTCTCTCTCTCCTCTCTCTCTCTCCCTCTCTCTCTCTTCTCCTCTCCCCCTCTCTCTCTCTCTCTCATCTCTCTCTCCTCACAGTTTTTACTTTGATAATATGTCATGTTCGTTTGTATGTATATTTTTGTTTATTTTGTTTACTCTGTTAATCGTTTGCTTGTTTGTCGTTTGTTTTTATTACTTCTTTAATTGATATTCCAACATTTTTAAAACGTATTGTCATTAGATTAAACCCTCCCATGGGCGAGGGCTGGATGTAAAAAAGCACCTGTTTGCTTCTGCCATTTACCCTCGTTAATAAAGAATTTGTCATTGTTGTCAATTTTGTCATTGTCTCACACACACACACACACACAA